>NC_137021.1:37516292-37529867 GCF_032717465.1 Coenobita brevimanus | reverse complement strand
CGCTTATAGTGAGGTAAAAACTCTCGTTAAAACAGAGACCCACTGAAGATCTAAAAAAAGATACGTACTCAAAATAGCAAAAAAAGGACACTCAGTTCTCTCTCTCTCTCTCTCTCTCTAAATATATATATATATATATATATATATATATATATATATATATATATATAAATATATATATATATATATATATATATATATAAACCCTTTCACTCACGGATAAGTTTAATAAGTTTTGTGTTCCACAACACATTGTCTTTTCTCCCCTCCCTGCCGCCTGTCGTGCGCTCCAGAAGTGTATCCTCAACTTATTATCACCACCCAAACATATTTCATTTGCCACAAAACCCACATATTCCTATTCGTCCATGTTTGTTCTACACAATAAGCAAAAAAAAAAATAAATAAATAAAACATTTGGGAACATACATCTCACTTCCCAACATGATAAGTTGAATGTTCACTAATCAATCTCTACATGTTATACAATCATTGGAAAGAGAATTTTATTAGCTGTCGAGTGGGGGGGTTGCAGTTTCATACGAGGTATGGTGTTCGAGTAATAAGCGAAAAAGTAAAACCCATTTCCGACAGTCAGCAGATTTTTTTATTTGAGGAGCTCTAGTGAAAAACTTCTCAGCAGTGTTATGTTTTTATTTCATCATCCTATGCAGAATTTCATTGGCTTTCATTTGAGACCACAACGGTGATCCTAGGCCTCATAGTTTTGGAGACAAACTATGAGTACAGTGTACTCATGCCGTGTCATGACTGTAGGGCGGTTTCCTGCCTCCCTCTAAGCTACTGCACATATTTCACCAATTCCTTGTACACTAGATATGCACATTATATTCACATGATTCACTGTCACTATTTTTATAGTTGAATACTCACATTTGGTGCAGGGTAGAGGCAGTGTAGCTCATTAGAAACAGTAGCATAATCTTCATTGGGCCAACGGCTGATAACGACTAGGAATGCTTCACAAACACCAAATTTCCTATTGCAAACACCAAATCTAATCACAACAGTGCCCCAGTACTATACATAAGCATTATTCGTATAGTGAAATATATTGCACGGCCAGGACGGGGGTAAGAGTGAAAATTTAAATGGACAGAACTGCGAAGTACCTTCCCCACTCATGGCTCATTTGGTACTGAATAACCTGTCCACTCTCTTGCCGGTATCGGGACCCACAGTTGTCGACTCATTACTTTTGACTAACGCTGGGCAAGTTATGCCACCTCCAAAAATGACACAGATCAGCCAAAAACTTATTTTCTGGTGAAGTTTTTATGTTTTAATGATGCCAAAAGCATCTTTGGATATTTTCAAAGCCAGACCCTTATGATGACTAACGCATCATTGTGTACAAAGGGGTATATATATATATATATATATATATATATATATATATATATATATATATATATATATATATATGCGGAATGTGAGAGGACTGCATGAGGAGAGCAAGAGGGTGGAAGTGGTGAATGTGTTCAAGAATGCATGATATGCTGTGATGTCACTGTCTAAAACAAAGATGAAAGGATGTGAAGTGGAGGAGTGGGAGGGTGTGAAATATATAAGTTAGGGCACGAATAGCCGAGGAAGGTGCGTGGAAGGAGTTGCTTTGTTGATGAATGAGGTGTGACAGAGTGGAATGAGAGATTACAAATGTGTCAGCTCGCGGTGTATGTATGTCAAGTTCAAGTTTGAAAAGGTGAATGTGGCGGTGATTGTAGCATATGCACCGTGTGAGGAGAGGTGTGAGAGAGTGAAAGACAGGTTTTTAGTTGAGCTGGATGAGGTAGTGGGTGAAATGCCCAGGAACTATAAAATGATCATAATGGGCAAAATGAATGGAAGGGTAGGCACTTGTCCTGATGACAGCATAAAGGGTTGTAGTGGAGTACCAGGAGAAAATGATAATGGGGAGCGACTGAAGGTTATGTGTCACGAAAGAAGGTTATGCATTTGTAACTCGTATTTCAAACACAAAGATGCACATAAATATACATGGTATAGAGGGAACGGGGATCGAGTTGAAAGGAGCCTGATTGATTATGTGCTCGTAGAGAGGTCGATGATTGGTATTGTTGCTGATACAAGGCCTGTGAGAGGCCGATGTGGAGGTATATCAGATCATATGATTGTGGTATGCAAGATCAAGCTGAAAGGAGTGAGGTGGACCAGGAGAGAGGGGCAGTCAGGGAGAAGGACTGAAAGTCGAGAGGCTGAGGATCAAAGAAATCACAGATGAATGCTGGACCAAAGTAAGGGAGAAGTTAGAATCAGTGAATTGGAATGAAATGGATCTGGACAGTCTGTGGAATGCATATAGGGACTGCTTAGTTAGGAATGCTAAAGCGGTGTGTGGTGTGGCAAGAGTAACAACAAAGAAGAAAGGTATGGCATAGTACGATGAAGAGGTTAAGAGAGCGGTGGAGGAAAAGAGGATGAATGGCTAGAGTGGTTACAGGACAGGGGTTTAGTTGAAATAAGAACTGAATATATTGAGAGCAAAAAGCACGTAAAGAGACCAGTGAGGAGGAAAAAGAAGAATGATTGGTTTGGGGGGTATGCAGAGAAGGAATGCAGTGATTCGTGGCACTCTCATAGGTGAAGAACTCTGGCAAGTGGCTGAAAAATGGGAAAGCAGCTGGGGTTGATGAGGTGTATGCAGAGATGATTAAGTGTAGTGGAGAGAGCGGATTGGAGTGCTTATTGGAAATATGTAAGAAGGCGTGGATGAGCGAAACTGTGTAGCAGAGTGGAAAAAAGCTGTGATTGTACCCCTCTACAAAAATAAAGGTGAGCGAAGTGAGTGCAAGAAATATCGTGGCATAAGTTTACTGAGTGTGGTAGGGAAGGTATATGAAAAATTATTACAGAGAAAGTAAGAGAGATATCAGAAGTCGAAGTGAGTGATGAACAGGGTGACTTTAGGAGTGGCAGAGGATGAGTGGATCAAATATTTGCAGTGAGACAGATAGAGAAAAGGTGTGTGAGAAGTACGTGTTTATGGCATTCATGGATCTGGAAAAAGCATACGACAAAGTAGACAGAGAAGGATTGTGGAAGATATTGCGCATGTACGGTGTAGATAGTAAGCTGCTAGATGCCGTCAAGAGTTTTTATGATGATAGTGAAGCCTGTGTAACGGGTAATGGGCATCTAAGTAAATGGCTCACGATCGGTGTGGGTGTGCTACGATGTTGTGTGATGTCCCTATGGTTGTTCAATATATATCTATATATATATATATATATATATATATATATATATATATATATATATATATATATATATATATATATATATGGATGGGGTGATGAGAGAAGTATAAACATGAGTAATGGAGAGGGGGATGGAGTTGGTGGTGAATGGCTATGGATGTGTAGGGCCATAATTTTAAGTATTAGTGTAAGTTAGTATAAGCTAGTATTATGAGTGTAATCTTAAGCTTAATTATTGTAAGTATAGCTCATGATTTAACCGTTGAGTTCTACATTTAAGTCTAGTCTTAGTTCATGTTCATAATCTGAACATGATTCTGGTATTGATAATGCTAAGTCGAGTTTTGATGTGAATATGACTAGTGTTTATGCACAGTGAACCAGCCGATTTCAACAAAGACTTAAAACCGCAGAAATTTTAGCACAGATTATAAATTGTGAATATCTTCCATTATATTCTGATCTAGAGATTTACCTGCTGAAGTTAAGAGATTTCCCCTTTTGAACTATGCAGTGGTTATTAAGAGTTGACTGAAGTAAGAATATTGAAGATTGTCATTTGTGAATCACGAAATTCATGTTATCGAGTCTTGGTTACAGTCACGCAGGCATATAACCGACATGGGTAATAAAACTGTTCGAATTCTTAACTAATTTGGCTTCATTGTGACTAAGGTTCCTATATGGTTATTAAAAAATTTCAACATCATATGTCACTTTTCTACATATGTTGAGTGCAAACGTATATCTCGAATTCTTTGGAAGATCTAGTAGGAACAAAATATTTCAAAATAATCAGTTAAAGTTTTAGCCGATTCCCAAATACTGTCTTGATGCTTATAAAAGGTGAGAACCCACGCCAAACAATTCAGATCATCACTCCTTTTCATCGTTGCAAGTTAGTGCCCGAGCTCTCCCCCTCCCCCTCCTTTTTCTCTCCCTCGTGTATTAAGTCATCATATACATTCGTGAGTTAAATTAGTGATATTTTCCCTTGACTCCTCTTGTGCTGAAATGAGATCATCGCGCCTCTTCATCGTTGCAGGCGAGCGTTATGGAGGGCCATGGCTAGCATCCCAAGGATTCGAACGCTCTAGCCGCGGCCTAACCTCTAACACACTAAATCACCCCCCCCCTTTTAGTTCATGGTATCAAAGTGAAAATCGGCTGGTCCATTTGTCCATTTGATTACGGTCCATGTGATTACTGGTCTTTTTGATTATTGTGTCTAGTTTATCTAAGAATTTTCAGTTATCGTCAATTTAGTCTTAGAGAATCATCTTTGGTGATAATCTTTAGGTTCCTTCCCGACGAGTCCATCAGAGACCACGGGACTATATTCATGCGTATCAGTATTCTTGGAATATTAATCTAGTGTGTAAAGATACATATTTCTGGAGTTGTTCTGTAAATCCTCATTATTGTATATTAATTTAGTTCGTGAAGATTCATATTTCTGTAAAGTGTAACAGTATTCTTTGAATATTCAGTTTGAGAAGATTCATATTTGTTGATATAGATCCTAATTATATTTTGTTTGGTATCTTTCCCGGTTTGATGAGAAATCTGTATCTCAGTTCTTAATACATAGTAAATCTTAGGTTAAGTCATTTTGAGTTTGAATTTTGCTATCCTCCAAGGAGTGGTACAGACGAGGTTGAGTGGCCCGCAAGGTGTGCTAATCTCTAACTACTCACGCCCTCTCTACTAAGATCTCGCTACCTAATTTCCCGTAAAATTCTGAAATAAGATCACTCTACCCTGTTTCTCTATAATCTCTAAAATTCCCAGCATCACACTGGTGGTGACATAATCTCTCAGTATTACACTGGTGGCATAAAAAATTGTTCGGTTATTACAGATGGAATATCTCAAATTTGTTGTGTGCTGATGATGCAGTACTAGTTGCGAATACCGGACAAGAACATGGTAGACTAGTGCAGAGTTTTGCTGATGTCTGTTAGCGTCGTGCCTTGAATGTAAATGTATAAAAACGTATAGTGATGGTTATTGAGAGAGAAGGTGACTCCCGGTGCAATGTTACAGTGAATGGAGAGACTGGAATTGATGAGAGTTCAAATGCCTTGGGACAGTGATAGAAAAGAGAAAAAAAAATTGCAAAAGAAGTGGAAATTAGAGTGCACAAGGAAGGAAAGCAGCTGGTGCAATGAAGGCCTTGATAAGAAACAGAGACTAGAGTGTTGCAGCTGCACGGGGCTCACTTGAAGAAGCGTTAATGCCAGCTTTAATATATGGATGTGAGACTACGGTGTAACATGAAAATGAAGTCAAGAGTGACAGCAGTGGTGATCGGACTGCTGAGGTATGTATGTGGAGAACAGAGAGTGGATAGGATACGAAATAATGTGATTCGTGAAAGATGTGGATTGAGGAAGTCTGTGGACACTAGAATCGAAGAGAGTGTACTGAGATGGTAAGGTCATGTGGAGAGAATGGATAACAATAGAGTGGTGAAAAAGGTATATCTGAGCGAATTTGAGAAGCGAGGAGGCGAGGTAGGCCAAGGAGAAGGTAGAGGGATATGGTGGATGAGTGTGTGAGGAAGAGAGGTTTGTAAGTCGGTGAGTCTAGGGGACTGACAAGAGATCAAGCTGGCTTAATGAACATTGTGAGGAGAAGTGCATGATCAGGGATTTGGCATCACTTTTTAACGTGACAGCATCCGGATTGACTCTGTCGGATATTATGTTTATATGAAGCTACAGAACGTGGAGAATGTTTTTGGAGTCTCAGATAGAGCCAGGATTCCGGGGGCTTGATTGTTGAGCAAATGGAAGCATGGGCCATTGGATTGGGCAATTTTGGGTTGTCTGGACATTGCTTCTCCTCACCATATCCTAAGGTGGGAAAGGACGTCCGGATAATGATGATGATGATTATATATATATATATAGATAGATAGATAGATAGATAGATAGATATAGATATATAGATATATAGACATAGATAGAGATAAATAGATAGATATAGATAGATAGAGATTAATAGATGGATATAGATAGATAGATAGATAAATAGATAGATATAGATAGATAGAGATTAATAGATGGATATAGATAGATAGATAGATAAATAGATGGATAGATATAGATATAGATAGATAGAGAGATAGATAGATTGCATAATGACTTATTGGACACTCCCAGTTTGTAGGTAATGTCTACATATTTCAATCGATGTGCGGATTAAAATAATGTCTGTATATTTCAATCGATGTATGAAAAATGAAACTAGTGTTATATGATTTACTATCTAGTAAGGGTTTGAAAGAATAGTTTGATTTTATATTTCACCTTTGTTTTTCCGGTGAATCATGGTGCAAGTTTTAAGTATGGAAGAGAGAGCTAAGATTGTAGCCATTTTTGAGATTTGGGGATCTGTGTTCAGAGTTCAAAGGTAGTGGCGGGCTGAACATGGATCCAGTGCAACACTGGACTTCAAAGCAATAAAAAATTGTCATCAGAAGTTAATGACAACTGGCTGTTTCACCGATAGGATGAGACAAGAAAGACCATCGAAAAGGAGGACTGAGGCTAACACTGATACACTGAATGAGATGTTATCCAGGAACCCAGGGAAATCAGTATGTCAAGGATCTCGTGAGAGTGGACCCTCACATTATGCAATTGCGACCATCCTCAGGAGAGAACTGTGTTTCAAACCACTGAAGCCGCATTATGTCCAACAACTGTTTCCTGATGGCTGTGACAGACGAATGGAATTTGAAGAATTTTGGGAGGGGATGGCATGAAGGCTGGCCAGAACTGTTCGATAACATGCTGTGGACTGATGAGGCAGTATTCCGTGTTGGTGTGTGTGTGTAAACCTGCACAACTGCCATTACTGGGCATCGAAAATTCCGCATGTTTGTGTTGAAAAGGCTCAGGCTCGCCGAAAGTTAACAGTGTGGTGTGGTACCACGTCATTCACAGTTGTCGAACCTGTCATTCCGCGAGACACCATGAATGTCATAAGACACAGAAAAATGTTAAGTGATCCTGTGTGCCCGGTTATTTCTCAGTGGGAAAACATTGAAACTCTCTATTCCTTATTTTGCAAACGATGTTCGTTCGTGGCTGCACGGTCATTTCCCAGGGCTATGGACTGGCAGACGTGGCGCGCATGAATGGCCTGCCTGCAGCCCAGATCTAACACCCAGTGATTTTTTTTTTTTTCCTGTGGGGGTTGGCCAAGGAAGAGGTTTACCGTAGAAAACCACGCAACCTGAACGAACTGGAAGAAACAGTCACCGATGTGTTCCATGACATTCCAGTGTAAACGTTGAAATCGACATTAGCAAACGTACCAGTTCCTTTAAGAAAACATGTTGCAATGCAGGAGCATATGTGGAATTTTGAACTTTAAGTTTTCGTTTTGTTTTGTGTTTTGAAATTTTAAGTTTGATGTGAATCAATATTTATTATAACATCTTAATAACTGCCGCATTATGTAACATTGTTTTTAATAAATTCGGTTACAAAATTAATATGTTATTTATATTTAAAATTAGACACACACACACACACACACACACACACACACACACACACATATATATATATATATATATATATATATATATATATATATATATATATATATATATATATATATGTAAGTATGTATGTATACTCAAAATGAAAAAAAGAAACCCTTTACATTTAATGACAAAAGCTGAAGAAAAAAATGAAAAAAAAAATGAACAGGCTCAAGTCAGAAACGCCGCCAAAAATGAAGAAAACAGAGAAGCACCAGGAAAAGCGCTCTCAAAAACCTCAGCAAAAACGCACCGTGATGGACAAACGACGGGGAAGTAAGACGGACCTTGGGAGATACGAGTGAAAAAAAAAAAAAATCTGAAGAGAAGAGAGATGGGGAGGAGAAAGAGAGGATGGAAGGACAGAGGGTGGAGGAGAGAAGCTGGTGGCACAAGAAGTATAAGGGAAGAAAAACTGGGAGAAGATAAAGGATGGAAACGAGGGGGAAGAAGGAGGAGACATGAGAGACGATGAGAATGAGTAGGAAGGCTGGGAAGATGAAAGGGGAAAGGAGACAGTATGTGAAGAGGGAAGAACAAGGACGGAGGAAGTGCGACGAGGGAAAAAAACAGGAGGGGGAAGGAAAGGGAAGAGAGATAAAATTAAGGATACAAGGGAAGCAGGGAGGACGAAAGACTAGGAGGAGGAGAGGGAGGAGAGAGGGACACTGAATAGCAGGGAGGTGATATTGGAAAAGCAGTGAGGAGGAAGAAAACGAGTATGCAGGAAGGACAGGAAGAAATGGGAGAAAGAAGGAGAAGAGATGGTGGTGTTGGTGGAAGATAGTGATGGTGATGATGACGATGATGATGAGGAGGAGGAGCAAGGAAGGGAAAAAGGTGAGTAAAGGCCGTTTCACACCGGCTGCTATGCTACGCGAGCCACATAATGCTGGCGATGCCGAGCCACGTGGCTTTCAATCGCTTGCGTTGTTTTAAATGAGGCAGTTCACACCGGATACGAAGCTACGCCAGCGATGCCTGCGACACCGCTCGCATAGCTTTCCCGATTGCCGGGCCGGCGATTTTTCCCGGCATAGCTTTGCTCACGCATGCGCACTTGGTCACTCTGGGACTCGCGCCAGCGAGAAGAGGGAAGAGAGGAGAGTAAAAGTGAGAAGGAAGAGGTGGGAAAGTGAGAGGGTGAAGAGAGGAGGGAAAATGAGAGGGAAGACAGGAGGAAAAAAGTGAGAGGGATGAGAGGAGGAAAAGAGCAAGAGGGAGGAGAGGAGGGGAAAAAGTGAGAGGGGAGAGGGGAGAGAAAGAGTGGGTAGGAAGAGAGGAGGAAAAAAGAGAGAGAAAACAGGAGATAAAGAGTGAGAGAGAAGAGAGGAGAGAAAGAGTGAGAGGGAAGAGATTCGGGAGAGGGTGAGGGGGAAGAGTACGAGAAAGGGATGGAGGGGGGGGGGGAAGGAAGAGAGAGAAGATGAAAGGGAGTAAAAGGAAACAATGGAGGGTAAGAAGAGAATGTGAAGAAAGAGGATGGAAGGGGGGAAAGAGGCTGAAACGGAGAGGGGGAAGCGAAGGAAGTGCTGTGAGGGGGAATATGATAGCAAAGGCCACTGCCAGTAACATATTCACCATAAGCATCACATTTAGGTTATACCTCTGCTGGAACCACGAAATTTTATCAACACCCTCAGGCCCCTATGACTCACTATCAGCCGAACAAAGTCGTCTGGCGTCAATTGGAGAGTTGTCCCGGCCATGAAAGAGTCAGTGGTGACAATAATGGCATTCACACGATCTTTTGACAAGCTCAGGTGAATTTAATCGTCTGGGAACTGAGCGGGAGACATTCTGAAATATTGTCTAAATTTCTCTTCATCCATATCCAGTTCATGAACAAGATGATGATATTCACCACATTCTAGTCTTTTCATATTTGCTTCATGTACCCACTTCTTTTTTCTTTCATTGCTCATGGCTACAGTTAACATTAATAACTCCTCCTCCTCCTTCTCCTCCTAAACCTCAGGGGACCACAGAGTACCATCTCCCATCGCTGCAGCCAAGAAACTGAGTGTGTGTTAGCAGACATAGCTTCTGGTGTGAACACTCGCATAGCAAACATCGCGAGCGTGCGTCCGCAGCACAGCGTGGCTCGCTTAGCATTGCAGCCGGTGTGAAACGACTTTAAGAGGAGAGAGAGAGAGAGAGAGAGAGAGAGAGAGAGAGAAGATACCCACAATTGCCACATGATTCTTGTTCTTTAATATTCTGTCCTTGTGTAGGAGAACTGACAAACATAAGTCTCATTTCTCTGGCAAGCTTTTATTTTTCTAATCCAGTTGTACATTTTCCAGATGAGTCTAATCACAAATCCTACTTACATCTTTTTCCAGATCAATTTTGCCACGGCGTTTCCCCCATATTTCAATGCTTCATCACATTATGCATCAATCCCCATTTTTTATCAACGTTTACTTCGATCAGTGTTTTATATACAAATGTTTTGCTGTTTCACACCTCCTTCATTGTCTCTTTTCTTTTCCTTGCCATTCCAAAACCATTCATACTAGCACTGATTTTCTACCGCATTCAACAGCCCAAAAGCTCTTGCTGTCTCTCCATTCTGTCTGTCTTCTCTGAGAGGATTCTGACATTTTTATCTTTCACCAGATACATCTTCTTTTATCATCCCCTTCCACTGTATTGACCTGCTTCCAAAATATTTTCTTACATTCTTTAAGTTTTACACTCAGACTTCTTCCAAACTACTCTCTCTCTCTCTCTCTCTCTCTCTCTCTCTCTCTCTCTCTCTCTCTCTCTCTCTCTCTCTCTCTCTCTCTCCGTAATTTATTCCTATCCTCATTTCCTCTAATTCCGATTCAGTCACTGTAAGTCGTTATCTTCTCTTCATCAGCAAGCGTAAGAGAAAAAGAAATTACCGACGAGATGAAAATTGGAGAAAGTAATGGAAAAGAAATCAGAGAGAGAATGGTATAAAAGAAAGGAAGGAGGAAAGCTGGAGGCAAGGAGAGAAACAGGGTGGGGGGAAAGAATGGAGGAGGGTTGTGAGGGGAGGGGAGGAGGAAGGGCAGTGGAAGGGAAGGAGAGGTAGGAGAGACAGGAATGCTGGGAATGCCTTTATGAAACGGCATTACAACATATTACAAAGGCGAGATAAGAAGAGGGCAAGGAAGAAGTACTCAGAGAGAGAGAGAGAGAGAGGAGATTCATAAGCTTCTTTATGGCCGGTTCACACGAGCTGAATCGCGGCCGTTTTTTTCGCCGATTTGCGGGGGAAAAATGCCGATTTTCGGCATTTCTCCCTGAAAGGTGTTCACACGTGCGGGGACTGCAGAGGCAGGAACGCGGCAACGGTGTTTACAAGATGGACCACCGTACTCGTACTAGGTGTGCAGCTCTTGTTTTTCCAACTTCTAGATGAGCCCTCACGGCAGCGATTTAGCTCCTGTGAATAAGCCTTTACTGCCACTCAGCTTTCCGGGGGCTTCAGGGGCCGTATGCATAAATTTTCTTAAGCATCGATCATGTATAAGATTCCTTTTCCTTTAACTCATACTTAAATAATCATACTTTTATACTCATGCTCATATTAGATACACCCAAACTGGAATGAATGTTAAAGTGAGATTAGTTGTGGTAGTAATGTAAACAAGACGTCGTATTCGTCATTGTTCCCAGAACTTTCCCTTGTTCGGTGCTTCCATTTAAATCGGCCCGGCTTCTATCTCTTGACATGTCGGTTTCTCCATACCGGCGAAAAAAGCGGCCGTAATTTCTACCGGGAAACAAATTCCTGCAAAAGACGACAGCGATTTTGCTCGTGTGAACCGGCCTTTACTCTCTTTCATACTGTCAAATCCTACAGTGCTCTTACTTAACACATGAGAGTTTGTTTCAAATCTGATGAATATGTCTAACCCTCTTCAGCTCAGTAGATGGCCAAGTGTGGACAGACTGAAGGGTTACTATGACTGACTCTCATTCCTATCTCAACTTAGAATCGTCGAAATACAGGCAACCAAGAGACTCAGGTTCCTATTTTCTAAGGTTACGGAAGCTCCGTATCATCTCTTCTTAACCGAATTATTTTGCTGATTACCCCATGCAGTCCCCTTTTGTGTCATTTAAATAATTCAAATACCACCACATTCAGCATAAATAGCCTACAAATTGATTTTAACCAAGCAAAGCGAAAAAAAAAAAAAAAAGAGATCGTTAAGGAACAGATGCTAGGGAGCTTCCTTAACCGACGAGGCACCTTACACTCAAAGCATTCAGCCAGTTTTCTGTCCAGTTCTGTGTCATCTGCTGTAAGTCGCTCAAATACCACCATACTCAGCATAAACTAGAAAGCATTCAGAAAGCACATACCTCCGCAAATGCCATTTCAGGATCCTGATCCGGATCCGGATCTGCCACAAAATTTAATCAATTCTCTCTTGGTCCATGGCCCACCCTTCCACAAAACTTTATTGAAATTAATTGAAAACATTTGGAGATATTATATGGACAAACAAACAAACAGATGAAACTGCCATAGGCAGCGGATGATGGCAGAGGGAAGCAGAGATTCGCAGTCCACGTAATTACTACGTGACAATCACTAACGCAGTTAGTGGGAAATTATTACCATAGGTTGCCAGTTCGGGTTAACCAGCTGTATCGAAAAATAAATCGGTAAGGAAGGGGCCCTAGAGAGCTTCCTTAACGGAAGAGAATAAGGAGCATAAAGCATTCAGGCAGTAAAAAGGGCCCAAACAGACTATAAAAAGTAACAGTACAAGGGGATGAAGTCCTTATCATACAGGCCACTCAGATCCTCTATCATATTACCTGCATCAGTAAAGTCATATATATTTTCTCCCCTGAATTTAGAACTGCTATATTCTTCTTATACTAACTTGGCCTGAAAATGTCATCTCTCCATCTTGAATGCAAAACTGTAACAATAGATTGACACTAGAACATGATGCTAGCCATGAAGGAGTGCTATGGAGAGGATGCAGAGACAGCATTGTTTTGTTCTGCCACTGAGCTCCTTGAAGTAAGCTGTAGAAGAACGAAAACCTGGGCCAACTTAGAGTAAAAACAGTATAAACGGTTTCACTCAGCTAAATGATGTCTTCTTAACCTCTCTCGTTTGGAAAGTCTCTTCGTGGTTAAATTTTCTTGGCTGGAATGTACAACTGATAAATAATTAAACATTTAGAAAAAATTAATGAATGAATGAAAGTCGCACAGGAGGGCTATGACGATATCTTAAATGATCAATATAGCTCGTGTTGTCCCTATGTATTTTATCCATAACCACCTGAATATCCCTGTGTTAACAGTACTGACTACAAAATGTCAAGCAAGCAATATGCAGTATGTCATCCTTTGGAACCAATTGTATCAACGGAGGGTAGAATTATTAGGGGTTATACAATGGCCATCGTCTGGACTCAATGATAATTTCTCCTATTTCCCACCATTTTAGAATTTCCTGATCTTCGTCGGGGGCACCATCGCTGTCCCCATGGCCCTGATGGGGTACTTGTGCCTGGGGGAGACAGACCCAGGGCGAGGCGAGATCATAGCAACGTTAATTTTCGTCTCCGGCATCATTGTCATTGTTTCGCGCGAAGTGTTCACCGATACATTTTTTATCTATTGTTCTAAGGTGAATTATATAGAAAGTCTATCTATCTATCTATTGCCAGACGCCAAAATCCCTTAAGGGGTGGCCATTTGACTTTGAGTTATTTGTTTTATGAGGAGGGGCACTAACCCTCCACCAACCCACTTGCTGACGTGCAGGGA
>NC_137021.1:37403792-37511292 GCF_032717465.1 Coenobita brevimanus | reverse complement strand
TCGGGAGGAAAACTCTGTAGTACAGTAGCGAACTTTTTTGGATATCTCAGCCAATTTCGAATTTACAAGAAAGACACCAATTTGGAAATCGCATAAAAAATCCTCAATTATTTTCATTTCATAGACAACCCGTAATTCCCAATATTTTTTTTTTTTCCCCGTAAAATCGAGGAAACGATTTTCTATAAGGCAGATTAGCGTGACAGCCGGCTGCGCAAGAAGTAACGGTCTAAGGTTGTGTGTGTATTTTCAGGTCAGGAAGTCAGAGGAAGATGATGAACCAAGTGAGACAATATTCAGCACTGCCTTACTTGCTCTTTCGCTCGCTCGAACAAGTTCCATACCTTCAGTGTGGACGCCTATTACATGTTTATTTTGTGTTGATGTGCGCTCTAGACCGAAAAGTAACGTGGAACTCAGATATTCCCTAAAATTTCAGAACGGAGAAAAACTGCATAGGATAAATGGAAAAAAGTAGGTATGATGAGCAGGAATAATGACGGTGGGCGGTGTGGAGGGTCAGAACAACTATACCCCGTGAGGAGAGACGCTGGAAGAGAAACGATGTTAGTAGTGGGAAATAACGTAGAAATTTGGTGAGTAGGATTAGAACAGATGGAAGTAAGATGGATGGGGAGGAGTGCGACGGGCTGTTAGAGATGGTGGGGAATTTGGGGGTTGGTCTGAAATGGTTTAATTTGTACTGTATAGTAAAGACAGATGTCGTATACTGGAATTTACGTGTATTGAAGGTTTAGATTATCTCCTAACAATAAGCAAGAATGCACAGACCCTGTATGTTTGGCTACTTACGAGAGAGAGAGAGAGAGAGAGAGAGAGAGAGAGAGAGAGAGAGAGAGAGATGAATGCTCCAGATAAGAAACGAAAAAAGGAAGGACAATGGGTGGGTTCGAAACACTGAATGAGGAGAACTTAGGATTGAAGAATTATATGATGACCTCCTGGGATGGGGGAGAGAGATGAAGAAAGATGAGAACGAGAAAACTGCAGTGATGGGTACGTGTGTGTGTGTGTGTGTGTGTGTGTGTGTGTGTGTGTGTGTGTGTGTGTGTGTGTGTGTGTGTGTGTGTGTGTGTGTGTGTGTGTGTGTGTGTGTGTGTGTGTGTGTGTGTGTGTTGGGGTACTGAGGGGAGATAACAGGACGGCAAAAAGGTAGAATATTTAGAATTAATATCTACTGACTGTACTAGAATTATCTAAAAAGGCTACAAGTTTTGCTGTCTCAGTCTTCCCCCATCCTATTACACGCGCAGTCAAATGCACAGTCAGATACATATCTCCGTTCGTCCTTCTAGCCTCTCTTTTAGTCTCTCTTATAGGAAAAGACGTTCAATAACACGCACCTTTGTCTACTATGTCATGTTTAAGTGCATAAGAATCCAGTGGTGAATGAGAGGCAAAAGAGACAAGAGAGGCGAACGATCTTTTGTATCTGACCGAATTGTTAATATACAGTAGCTCCCTGCTGTACTGCAGAGCAAATTGGAATATGGAACAAATAGAACAGCCGACGAGGAATGGTAATTTGGATGCGGGTGGGGTGGGAGTTGAGAGGAGGGCAGCGACTGAGGAGAATTTGGAATGAAGATACAAAGGATGGCTAGTGAGATTATGATGCTGAAATTGAAATAGAGGGCACTAGAATGAAGAGGAAGCAAGGTTTGTCTTGAGGAAGGGAGGACGAGGAAGAATAATGTTCAGCAGAAGGGTGCTCGTGGAAGATATGAGGGGAAGGAGGGGGATTGAGGAGAAGGCCTGGAAGGAGAGGAGAACGAGGGAGGGCAATGTAGAGAAGGAGAGTCATTTGGGAATTGAGGTGGTCGGGGTGTCTGTGAAGAGAATGAAGGAGAGGGGGAGAGGAAAACGAGGAAGGATTATGTGGAAGAGAGGGAGTCTTGTGGGAGGGAGAGGGAGATCGCGGAGAAGAGGAGGAAGGAAGGGCGAGGGACGTTTTGAGGAGGGAAAAGTGGTCATCGAGGAGGAAAGGGATGAATGAAGAAGGAATGGTGAACTAGAGAATGGGGTCAATGGGAAGGGGATGGAGTGATTGTGGGAAAGGAGAGGGAAACAGAGGGAGGCCAGAGTGGGTGAGAAGGGGGACTGTGGGGGGAGAGAGAGAGAGAGAGAGAGAAGGGGGGGGGAGTAGTGAGAACATCAGGCAGTGTGGGTCAGTGTTGCCGCAGCTACAGGTTGGATCGAAGGCCTTGTCTCCCCTCGCTCCGGCTCCCTTACACTCATGTCTATAGATTTTTGAACCGCTGGACCAGCATTATTTTTGCTAAAGAAACTAGAAAAATAATCTTTAGCTCTGTCTCGATCGGGACAAATCTACTATTTTACTCCAGCTAACACTGGATAATTTTATGCAGCTGAAACAAAGTCAAAGAAGCCTGAAAGTTGTTATACTCTCGGCATTGCACCATCTCACGGTAGGGACAGTTCGTGAATTGAATTGCACCTAATACCAGATGATTTAATTCTGCTAAGCGTGAGCCAGTCGAACCTATGAGCTAAAGCTTTCAGAAACTTGTTAGTCAACTGATCGAAGCACCAGCAAAACTTCATAACTTTATCGTCCAACAATGTCGCCTCATGAAGTGACGATTTTTAAGAGTGACAGTACCAAAGAAAACTACCTGTAATCTTACATTCACCTACTAATGACGGTTTTAAAGGCAACAAATACCAGAGGAAACTCTTGGGAACCATATTAGCGAGTCTAAACGGACAGACAACGTACTGACGTGTATGACTATTTTGGTTTGTGACATTGTGATCAGTGCTATGCGTTCCCTGTAGCAGCATCGCGAAACATCGTAAAAGGCACGAACTCCATCGTCAGTCGTTCACACAGTAAGTGGATATTTTGTCATTTTTTCTTATTTTCATTAACAACTTATGCTTGGATGGCTGCATTTTAATGGTTGGTTTTGCCATTATCCATCTATCTGTCTACATAATTCTGTATATATCTGTCTATCTATTTATCAATCTATCTACATCTATGTATTTACTAAATGATCTATCTGTATCCATCTACCTTTCTATCAATCTATAAACTAGTGAGATGCACACAAGTTTCTAAGTAAGGTAAACAATGGAGTCATGCAAATTAGAAAAAAAATTGGTGGAAACCTTTCAGACTCACTAAGTCTACTTAGATAACTTTTTTGAGCGTATAATCATCTCTCGCAACTCTGTTTTATTGCACTTACATTATTCCCTCCGCCAAGGAGGTTATGTTTTTTGTCGGCATTGGTTTGTTAATGTATTTGTCTGTTGGCCGGATTACTTATAAAGTGATAAACGGATTTTGCTGAAATGTTTTGGAGGGGTAGGGTATAGCCAAAAGAACAATCCATCAGATTTTAATGGTGATCAGGTCGTCCTCCGGATCCAAGATTTTTTTGTTTTTTGTTCACAAGACATCTCCAAAATTTCTCAATGAATTTCAATGAAATTTATGGAAGAGTGAGTCATGGGCTACAAAAAGAATTGATTAAATTTTGGGGCGTATCCAGATCCGGATCCGATCCTTCAGTGGCACTGACGAAGGTATGTGCTCTCTGAGTGCTTTTTAATTTGTGCTTCTTTACATTACTGTCCCACACACAGGTTATTCTCGCCTGAAAACCCACAAATTTTAATTAAGTTAGGTGAGCTTAGATTAGGTTATTATTGATTTATGAGAAACGTAGAGAACAAAAGTTTCATATTTCGGTAAGTTATTTATGTACCAGTTTTAAAATCAGTTAAATAAATATATGACCTGCCCATTAGGTTTGCCATAAAGTTTTACATCCTTGAAACTTCGTACCGCACATCCGTTTCATTCGGACGACTGATTATCATCAGTCTTCAGTCGCAGAGATCGTTCTCGTCTCCCTTTCCCTCCCCCCTCTAAATTACCAAAATAAAACCACACGTCATGTTTGGGAGGGTGCATTGCTGGCAATGAGACAGGGAAGTCGTTATGTACCGGCTAAGTTAGGGAAGAGTGAGGATCTGAATTTCGCTAGGTATTTCACACAGCTCATCCCCTGATCTAAAGACTCTGAGACTTGCTGTTACGCCACTACTCAACGGCACAACACAAGCCTTTTCAGTACTGATGATGGAATATGATGTTTTGTGGTTGTGTGGCACCCCATTTATTGGAATGTAAGAACTGCTGAACCTCGGGGAGAAAAAGGCGTTTGCATGCACCAACATAGTACGGCACTGGGAATAAGCATATTATTACGAGCGAGCGAGCGCAGAGAGCAAAGCAATGTTTATTAAGGGTCACATGTTGCTGTGGATGGAAGAATAGATGCAGAAGTGAAGTTTAGAATGAATGAAGTAGGAAAGGTGCTGGGAGGAATGAAAAAAGTGTTTAGATGTCATTAGCTTAGAATGGATGTAAAGAGAAGGCTGTATGAGGGTGTTGTGGTATCGATTGCGTTATATTGTGCTGCAACATGGAATATGGTTGTAGCAGAGAGGAAAAGTTTGAATGTAATGGAGATGACGTGTCTGAGGAGTGTGTGTGTGGTGTGACGCGTATGGATCGAGAGATCAATGATGAAGTGCGAAGGAGAACTGGAGTTGTTCGGGAGATGGCTGATCGAGTTGAGCAGAGGGTGTTGCGATGGTTTGGGCATATGGAGAGAATGGATAATGAGCGATTGGTGAAAAAGGTAACTAGATCTGATGTGAGAGGTATAAGGCTGAGAGGAAGACCATGAATAGGATGGATGGACAGTGTGAAGAGAGCATTGGATGCGAAAGGGCTGTCTGTTGAGCAAGGAAGAGTGGCTGTGCATGATAGAAATTAATGGAGAGAAATTGTGAATGAATATCCCCTGAGGGGATATTCTCCTGCATTTTGTCTGATCAGCTGATTAGGTCAGGTGCGGGTAAGGGGATGGGTCCATATATATATATATATATATATATATATATATATATATATATATATATATATATATATATATATATATATATATATATATATATATATATATACCTAGGCAGCTTCCCCCAAGGAAAGGGAGGTAGCCGAGACAGGACGACACACTCCCCATTTACTCATCTATTCAAACACATTCATTCGCATCTTAGCCCCAAAGGGGAGAATGGACAGATCCTCACCGCACCACACCGCACAAGGGTCAACTGCGCAATGCAATCAGTGACATCCGCAGCAGGGCCCAACAGCAGAGCTGGTTTACCCCTGCCACATCATAACAGACCCATCCCCTTACCCGCACCTGACCTGACTAGCTGATCAGACCAAATGCGGGAGAATATCCCCTCAGGGCTGCGTCATCACTTATTCACTCACAATTTCTCTCCATTTATTTCTGTCACACACAGCCACTCTTCCTTGCTCAACAGACATCCCTCTCGCATCCAGCGCTCTCTTCACACTGTCCATCCATCCTATTCATGGTCTTCCTATCAGCCTTATACCTCTCACATCAGATCTAGTTATCTTTTTCACCAATCGCTCATTATCCATTCTCTCCATATGCCCAAACCATCGCAACACCCTCTGCTCAACTCTACCAGCCATCTCCCGAACAACTCCAGTTCTCCTTCGCACTTCATCATTTCGCACTCGATCCAGACGCGTCACTCCACACATACTCCTCAGACACCTCATCTCCATTACATTCATACTTTTCCTCTCTGCTACACCCATATTCCATGTTTCAGCCCCATATAACGCAGTCGGTACCACAGCACCCTCATACAGCCTTCTCTTTACATCCATTCTAAGCGAACGACATCTAAACACTTTTTTCATTCCTCCCAGCACTTTTCTTATTTCATTTATTCTAAACTTCACTTCTGCATCTATTCTTCCATCCACAGCAACATGTGACCCTAGATATTTAAAACACTCTACCTCCTCAAGCAACTCACCATTCAAAACTATATTCATCCCTCTACCATCTACCAACCTCGTACACTTCATCACTTTACTCTTATTCTCATTTACTTTCAATTTCCTTCTTTCACACACCTTTCCAAACTCCTCTACCAACTGTCTCAATCTCTCCTCTGAATCAGCCACCAGTGCAGTATCATCTGCAAACAGCAGCTGCTTTAGATTCCACTCTCCACCATCAAAATTCACCAGACTCAGACCTCCACCTAAAACTCTTGCATTCACCTCCCTTATGACACCATCCATGTAAATATTAAACAACCAAGGCGACATCACACATCCCTGTCGCAGCCCCACTCTCACGGGAAACCAATCACTCACAGCATTTCCCACTCTTACACACGCTCTACTATTTACATAAAAACTTTTCACCCCTTTTAGTAACCTACCATCAAGTCCATACAATCTTAAAACAGTCCACAAAGTCTCCCTATCAATTCTATCATACGCTCTCTCTAAATCCATGAATGCCCAAAATACATCCTTGCCTTTTGCTAAATATTTTTCACACACTTGTCTCACAGCAAACACCTGATCCACGCATCCTCTCCCTCTCCTAAAGCCACACTGCTCATCACCAATCACTCTCTCTGTACCCTCTCTAACTCTCATAATTAACACTCTACCATAAACCTTACCTACAACACTCAACAGACTTATACCCCTAAAGCTAGTACATTCATACTTATCACCCTTGCCTTTATACAACGGGACCACACAAGCACTTGCCCAGTCAATTGGCACCATACCTTTCACAAAGCACACATTCAAGAATCTTACTAACCAGTCAACAATAGTCACTCCACCACCCTTCAGGCATTCCACAGCACACCCATCCATACCTGCAGCTTTCCCTGTTTTCATCTCCTTTACTGCCTTCTCCACTTCCTCCTTCGTGATCAAAGAATCATTCAACTCTCCCAACACATTTATTCCTTGCACCCGTCCATCCGCCACAATCTCAGCCACCCTTTCCTCTTCTACATTTAACAATCTTTCAAAATACTCTGCCCAATTCTTCCTTACTGCATCCATCTCAGTTAACATCCTTCCATCCTCTGCTTTTACTCGTTCTTCCTTCCCAGACTCTCCCTTTCGCATCCTTTTCACCTCCTTCCAAAACATTTTCTTATTCTGTTGAAAATTCTCTGTCAGCCGCCTACCCCACCTCTCATCTGCTGCCACTTTAGCATCACGTACACCCTTCTCGCCCTATTCCTCTTTTCCTTATACCTTTCATGTGACATCTCATCCTTCCTCTGCAGCCACACTTCATATGCACGTCTCTTCTCAGCCACAGCCATACTTATTTCCTCGCACCACCATTCACTTCCTTTTCTTACACCACCATCCACACGTCTCACACCACACACCTCTTCTGCATGCCCCACCACAGCACTCTTAAACAACTGCCATTCCTCCTCCACACTGCCATTTTCCTGATCTTTCAGTGCGTTCCACTCATCTTTCAATTTCTCCTGATACTCTATCTTTTTCTCTCTTTTATCCAACTCACTCACTTTCAAAACCTCCCTGCCACACCTAACCCTCCTAGCTCACACCCATCTCTTACCTACTCTTACCTTTCCCTCCACCAGGTAGTGGTCAGACATACCTCCACCCTCCCCTCTCAGAACTCTCACATCCAACAATCTTCCTATTACATTCCTAGACACAACCACATAGTCCATCATATATATATATATATATATATATATATATATATTCTTCCCCTTACTCAAATGAACAGGAAGCAAAAAGCATAAAGTTAATATATATATATATATATATATATATATATATATATATATATATATATATATATATATATATATATATATATATATATTCTTCCCCTTACTCAAATGAACATGAAGCAAAAAGCATAAAGTTATGAACATTCTACGCAATTAGAGGCGAAGATGAAAAAAAAAAAAAAATTATTCTTAGGCTACTCAGTAGGAGAGGGAGAAAAATAAATTAGACGACTTAGAACTAGACGGAATAAATTGTATCTTTATTATACTGTTTCTAACGAAGGGGCTTTCTGAGGACGAATATAATCTGGAAGTAGAAGGACATACACAAAGGGACGTCGTTGGTCTGAAAGAGAAAGGTGATTCTTTGCAAGAACTCCCCTTCTCAGGATTGTATGGTAGCAGGACAGCTAATAACGATGATTCATAGGAGTTCTGTAACTGATATTCTTTTTTGTCACAACAAGATTCAGATCATTAATGGTTGAAATCTTAAGGGTATTTGTGATTTATTACTTATGTCATGCCACTGAGATGTGAGCGACTAATCATTCTTGCCAAATGACAGGACTCTCAATGTTAGCCCAGGACTCCTACGCTCGCGACAAGGCGATAAAGATGCATCGTCGTTAAAACAATGTTATTGCCACATGACGTAAGAATCTTTTACTCGCTGATTCATTTATGGAGAGAACAATAGTGACTAATACTTTAGACAAATCATTATGAAGCTCTTATATTACACTCGGAGAATTTGGAGGGCTGCGAAGTTTACATCACTGAAGTTCAAAAGTCGAAAGTCCCTGCTCACCGTTTTGTTTGTAATCGTTTGCTGGTCGCCTCTTCTCTTGCATCTTATTCAGCTAAAGCTAGACCCTTTTGTTCAACGGATGGGAAGTTAAAAGGGCTACAAGGTATTAAAGTATTAGAGTTAACCCTGTATACCTTAAACATCAAATTCCAGCCAACGCCAGATGATTTTCTTCAACTGAGTGACATACAGGACATTTAAAGCATTAATACTATTACGTTAACTCACTCGTGATCCCGGCAGTTTTGATAATACGTTCCATCAACCGCCTAGCAAGTTACCAGTCTGACATTGACTCGCAGAAGCCTTAAACTTCCTCCTCCTCCTCTTCCTCCTCCACCATCATCTTCATCTTCATCTTCTGCTTCATTATCATCATAATCTTCTTCTTCTTCCATGTTACCCTCCTCTATTCGTAAAGTTTCTCCTAAGTTGCCAAAAATTAAGTCAACTGAATGAAGTGCTTACCTAACTCAAACGATACCGATAAACAAGTTTCATAGTGAACTGTCATCTGCATCGATCTGCTTGGCAGTATGATACACCTTCAATATTAGTCAGATGGGTTGTGAAAAGCTTCGAAGCTGTGTGAGTGAAGGTGATAAGTATAAAGAAGTAGCCTTATGTAACACTTACTTTACAGGAAGTTTATGAGAGCCACCTTACAACTCTAGACTGTCGAACAGGGAAAAAAAAAAAAATCTCTCCCGTCTCCGGTCTTGAGTAGAGTGTCATGTACCATGAATTTTCATACCGAATGGGTCTTGCTATTAGAACCCTTTAATTTTCCAGTCATGGAAAGAATTGGATTACCCAGGCTTTTACCTTTCCCCTCCCTCTTCTTATTAAATTTTCCGATGTCAAAATACTATTTCTGTTTCTTGTTCGTTTTGGTGATGATGTTCGCGTTCTTCTTACCAACGTTCGTTGTCCTGGCTTACGGCTTTATTTCAGGGCTGATAGAACTTAAATACTGCTATTAATGTACCAAAACATATTTCGGGACACTCCTAAGGCTTTCGATTAAAGCGTTTAGAGGCTGTTTATAACCTATAAAGTTTGAAATGGCAGAGTAGTAACAACCAAACGAAATTCACAAACCTATCAAACATCAAATCTAGAAGGCTCACAGACAGCGCATACCTCCGCCAATGCCATTGCCATTAAAAAGGATCCGGATCCGGATCCGTCGATATAAGATCCGGATCCTCCCCAATATTTAAGCAATTCCTTCAAGGTCCATGGCCCACCTTTCCACGAAATTTTATTGAAATTCATTGATGACCCTTGGAGATATTGCGCGGAATATTCAGGAACGGGATCAGGATCCGCCTTCAAATTTAATCATTCCTTCCTTTGCCCATGGTCCACCCGTCCACAAAATTTAATCAAAATCCGTTTATAACTTTTGGAGTGATTCTGGTAACAGAAAGGCAAACAAACCAACGCGGGGTAAAACGTAACCTCCTTGGCAGAGGTAAAAACAGGAAAACTTCACACAGGGATATGAGAAGTTTTCGTAATAATAATAATGATAATAATAATAGTAACAATAATAATAATAATAATCTATCTATCTATCTATAGCCCGACGCCCTAATCCCGCAAAGGGTGGCCGCAGACAAAACGCCTTCAAGTCGCTCTGTCACCCACCATTTGACTACCCTCCCCCCAACCCACCCACCCCTTCCCTCATATACCTCTCAACTCCATCCCTCCACCTCATCCTCGGTCTACCTCTCCCTCTCCCTCCCTCCACCTCACCTACATACACCCTCTTAGTCAGTCTTTCATTCTCCATTCTCTTCACATGTCCAAACCACCTCAGTGTATTTCTCCTAATCTTCTCAACCACATCCACATCTGTTCCTTCACTTCTTCATTCGTCAACTTGTCCCTCCACGTCACTCCACATGCTCCTCTCAAGTAACTCATTTCCACTGCTCTTACTCTTGTCTTGTTCCCCTCCTGCAAGGTCCACGTCTCGCTTCCATACGTCAGGGTAGGGATCAAAATACTATCATGCAGTGACTTCTTAACTTCCATACTCACCTCCCTATTTCTCATCACTGCTTTCAGTGTACCAACAACCTTCCTTCCCTGCTGTACCCTTTCACGCACTTCATCCCCCAAAGTTCCATCCTTACTCATCACACTATCCAAGTACTTGAATGCATTCACATAATAATAATAATAATAATAATAATAATAAAAATTATGATTATTATTATAATCAGTGATAGGTGGGGGCGCTCACCATCTACTGACTTAATGCTGCTCTTGGGTGCGTGGCTTTTCCTCTCTTCTTCTTTTTATCCTTCCTCTTCTGTCTTTCTTTCCTTCATTCTTTCCTTTTCTTTCTGTCAACGGGTGACTCTACTCTGAGTGACAAGCCAAATGGTTTCCTATACACCAGGAAACCATTTACTACGCTGGGTGGTAACCATATAACCAGATTCTGGCGCCTGGTGATTTAGTGGGTAATTAAAGCCCTCCACTAGGACTGAGCCGGTGTAGGTTTGCATCCAAGGAGTGATTGGGGTTTATTGCTCACATAATGTTACTCAGGGATGTGTGAAGCTGGTCACTCTCATCTTAGATGTCAGGACCAACTTGCCTAGCCCCGGGCTTCTACGATTCTCATGGGGCAACACGGGATGAGATGGTAAATGAATGAATGAAATAATGATGATGATGATATTATTTAATAATAATAATAATAATAATAGTAATGTCAATCATGACCAAAATAGGAACACTTACCACAGGGATGTGGGAATCTTTAACAATTATAATGCTAACTAGAAAGCGTCTAGAAAGAGCATACCTCCGCCAATGCCATTGTCATTAAAAAGGATCCGGATCCATGGATATAGGATCCGGATCTGCCCCAAAGTTAAAACATAATCAGTTCTTCCTTCATCCATGGCCCACCCTTCCACAAAATTTCATTGAAAATCATTTTAGAATATTTGGAGATATTGTGCTGGATACTACTGATCCGGATCCGAATCCACCCGAAAATTTAATAATTTCTTCCTTTGCCCATGGCACATCCTTACACAATATTTCTTCAAAATCCTTTCATAACTTTTTGAGTAATCCCGGATTCGGATCTGTGGATGTAGGATCCGGATCCGGATCTGCCCCAAAATTCAGTAATTGCTTTCTTCGTCCATGTCACACCTTTTCACAAAATTTCTTTAAAATTCATTGGGAACTTCTGGATTTTTTTTTTTTTTTTTTTTTTTTTCGGTATACTCCTGATCTGGATCAGGATAGTGGCTAAAATTTATTAATTTATTCCTTCGTTCATGGCCCATCTTTCCACGTAATTGTATCGAAATCCGTTCATAACTTTCTGAACTATCCTGCTAACAGACAGACAGACAGACAAACAACTAAACCAACGCGGGGTAAACTGTAACTTCCTTGGCAAGGTAACAAATATCCCAGTACAGACACGTGTTCGATTCAGCTTGTAGTTTACATGTGGTGTGGAGCGAGTACATTCGTACAAACAATCTACCCTGTTAATTTTGTAATTCATTTGTTTCATATGAGCACAAACACAAGTAAATCAATAATATACCGGTACGTTATTACAAAAATAGTGGTGTATGAGAGTGCTTATCGTCCACTCATTCAATGTAGGGCTACTCAAGGTTGACTCTAAACTCAGTGAGAAGACAAGTGATTGCCTGGCTTTAAGGAAATCATTTAATACGCTGGATGGTAACCATATAACCAACCCATAAGTGTTCACTACGTGTGGCAAGTGGATTGGTAAAGGGTTGGTGCTCCTCCTCGTAAACAACTAACTGAAAAGACAAAATGCCTCGGACCCGGACGAACCTACAGGTGACGACCGAGGATCGGACAAGTGACACGATGAGGATGGCAACATGGAATGTGAAGGGTGCAAATAATGAGAGAGAGAGAGAGAGAGAGAGAGAGAGAGAGAGAGAGAGAGAGAGAGAGAGAGAGAGAGATTGTCTAAGTGCTTGAGGAGGCAATAGTGGACGTAGGTGGATTGACTGAGACCAAATGGTGAGACGAAATTGTGAGAGAGTGGGAGAATGTTTTGGGTATATGTGCGGGATTAGGTGAGAATGAGAGGGCAAAGGAGGAGGATTGTATTGTTGCGTGCAAAAGATGGAAGAAGAATATAACTGAGAGCATGGATCCATTGGCTTACGTATGTGTGGGTAAGACTGAAAGTAAGAATATAAGTGTGGGCGATTGTGTGTGTATATGCGCCAACAGAAGACGGTGCAAGCAGAGAAAAAGGAGAGTTTTGGGCAAATATGGAAGCGTGCATGGAAAAGCATGATAGAAGTGAGAGAGTGTTTTGGATTGGAGAAATGAATAGAAATGTAAACACTGTGAAGCTGGACAGAGTAGTTGTTGAGTAAAGTGTGCCTGCAAAAGTAGATGGGAATGATAGTACTCAAATGGGCATTTGTGGAGGGAAGGGATTGGATACAGTCAATACCCCGTTTAGGCACAAAATGATCCACAAGTATACATGGCGAGTGATGAGAAGAGTGGGTGGTGAGCTGGATGAACGGTAGGCAATGATTGATTATGTGTGTGTGAAGGAGAGAATGAGATGACATGTACTGGATGCGAGAGAGAGGTTAGGGATATGGACTCGCTGACCACCACTTTGCTGTGGTGTGAATCAAGGTACATATGGGCTGGATGAATAGGAGAAAAGGGCAGGAAGAAGCAGTATATACAAAGAGGGTAGAAGGGTGGAAGGAGGATGAAAAAAAAAAAGTACAATAGAATATAAGACAGAAGTGCGGGAGTGATCGGGTAGATATGATCTGGAGCAGATGGGAGAGGTGGAAGGTGTGTGCAAGGAATTCACAAAAGAAGTCTATGCAGCATGTGAGGTAGTAGTGGGATGAAGAGAATATATAAGGGAGTGCAAGGAACAGCACGGTGGAATGAAGTGGGGCAAACTGTGGCGCCAAAGAAGAAAGCAGGTAGTGAGTGGATGGGAAGAAAAGGCATAGAGGAAGTTGGCAGACGGAATAGCGAGTTATATGTAGAGGAGAGGAAAGATGTGAAAAGAATAGTAAGAGAGAGTGAAAAGAATGTGGACGAGGAGTTTAGAATGAATTTGAGTGTAAAGTGGATGGAATATAATAGAATTCAGGTAGTGAGTGGATGGGAAGAAGAGACATATAGTTGACAGACGGAATAGCGTGTTATATGTACAGAGGAGGAGAGAGGTGAAAAGATAAGTAAGAAAAAGTGAGAAGAAAGTGGACGTAGAGTTTGGAATTAATCTGAGTGTAAAGTGGAGGGAATACAATACAATTTTCTGGGAGAATGTTAAGAGAGTAGGGCTGAGTTAAAAAGAAGGTAGCATGAGAATGAAAGATAAAAATGGCAGATTGCTATTGGAGAGGGACAAAAAGTGCGCCGATGAAGAGAACGCTTGCAGGATTGTTAAACATAAAGAATGAAAATAAAGCTAACACAAGTGGCTGGGAGAAGGTGGGAGATGAGGGGGGAGGAAGAGATCAGTAGGAAGGAAGTGGTGGAAGCAATGAAAAAAAATCTAAATGTCTAAAGCTCCTGGAACTCATGGAGTGTGTGGTGAAATGCTGAAGCACGGAGGAGGGATGATAGTAGAATGGATCTGGAAGATGTGCACACTGACCTGGGAGGAAGACAGAGTCCCAGGAAACTGGAAGTCATGTATAATTATTCCCCTCCACTAAGAAAAAGGGAATAAAGTGTGTGGTAATCAATGGGGGTGTTTGTATTGTTAGTGTAATAAGAAAAGTATATGGTAGGATACTTATTGACAGAGTTAGGGAAATAACAGAGGAATTAGCTGGGGAAGAATGGGAGGTTTAAGGATGGGAAATAGATGTGTAGATCAGATATTCATCCCAAGGTGTTTAGTGGAATAGGTTCTAGAGAATGGAAAGAACAGGCATGCTGCCTTCATGGATTTGAAGAATGTATAAGACAGTGGACGACAAGGATTGTGGAAAATATTAACAATATCTGGAATAAATGGGAAGCTGCTAAATGCTGTGAAATGTATGAATGAGGACGCTAGGTCTGCTGTGCGTGTGAATCGTGAATTGAGCGAATTTTTCCATCTGAATGGTGGACTGAAACAGGGATGTGCCATGTCTCCATGGTGTCCAGTCTGTATATGGATAGATATAAAAGATATAAAAGGTTGGGAAGTGGATATTAGAGCGGCCCTAATGAGAGGGCAATGTTTGGAATTTTCCTGTTCTGTTGTTTGCAGATGATACTATATTATTATATGAAGACCAAGGGGAACTGCAAGGCTTGGTGATAAATCTGGAAGAGTATAAAGGAAAGTGAATCTAAAGGTGAACGTAGGAAAAAAAAAAAAGTAAAGTTTTGGTTTTCCAGACAAATGAAGTGCACAGTGAGGCTCGCGCGTGAGGAAATGGAAAATGTGAGTGCATTTAAGTATGGATAGTACGATGAGCAAGGATGTAAGTTAAGAGGATGAAATTTTTGAAAGGATGCTGCATGGAAAAAAAAAAGGTTGCTTGTTCGTTGAATGCAATGATATGAATGAGGAAACTGAATATGGAAGTTAAAATGTCGTTGCATGATAGTACTGTGATCCTCACTCTAACGTATGGAGACTAAGTTTGGACCTTGTTGGAAGGACAGAAGTCAAGAGTGAAAGCAGTGGAAATTAGTTACTTAAGAGGAACATGTGGAGTTACTTGGGGAGACTGACAAATGAGGAAGTGAAGGAGCGTTGTGGTGAGGATATGGATGTAAACAGAAAGCATTAAGAGAAATACATTGTGGTGGTTTAGCCATGCGGAAAGGATGGACAGCGAGTGACTAACTAGTAGAGAGATGTGAGTGAGGAGATGGGAGAGGGGGAAGGGAGGACGAGACCGAGGATCAGATGGAGGGATGGCGTAGAGAGATATATGAGTGTAGGATGTGTAAATTGGAGTGAGGGTAGCGACATGGCAGGGAACAGGGGGACATGGAGGCGACTTGTTTCTGTCCACCCCTTGCGGGATTTAGGCGTCTGGCTATCGATTGACAGACAGACATAGGAGAAAAAAAAAAAAAACTTCGAGAACTTTCATGCATTTGCTCACTAATGATGCCTTGCTACTCTATAAAATTTATTTAATATGTGAACGTAAACAATGTTGATTCGCTCTCTCTCTCTCTCTCTCTCTCTCTCTCTCTCTCTACTCGTATATATAAAGTGTGTGTGTATGTGTGTGTGTGTGTGTGTGTGTGTGTGTGTGTGTGTGTGTGTGTGTGTCCCATATTTCCAGTTTAAAGTGTACCTTTCGTATATGCTGAATGCGATATATGTTGTGAATAATAAAACTTATGACCGCGAAATAAAACACACACACACATATCCACCCAGTTCCGAAGAAAGGAAGTTCGTCTGACCCCTCCAATTACAGACCAATAGCTGTCACATCTTCTCTTGGTAAGGTATTTGAAACTTTAATTAATAAGCATACTGTTAAACATCTTGAATCCAACAACTTAATTAGTGATAGACAATACGGTTTTCGCCACGAAAGATCCACCATTGACATACTCAATCTCTTAACTCATACCATCCATCAATCAATTGATCTTTTTGGAGAAACTCATGCGGTAGCTCTTGATATCTCTAAAGCTTTCGACAGAGTATGGCACCGTTCCCTGCTGTCCAAACTCCCTTGCTATGGACTAACGTCTTTTGTTCCTTTGATTTCTTCTTATCATAGTGACAGGAAAATAAGAGTAAAAGTAGCTGATGTGTATTCGAATTTCCACTCAATTAACGCCGGCGTGCCGCAGGGATCAGTTCTGGCGCCAACCCTATTTCTGGTTCATATTAATGATCTCTTATCTGTCACCCACAATCCCATTCACTCACATGCAGATGACTCAACACTACATAGTTCATTCACACTCAGACATCTATTTACAAAGTCTAATATCTCTACCTCTCAACTCAGTACAGCCATCTCCATAAATCAAGATCTATCTACAATAAGTGAATGGGGACAAAACGACTTTGTCTCTTTTAATGCTAGTAAAACTAAATATATACAGTTTACTAATAGACAGATATTACCAGATTCGTACATTACCTTCAGTGCTACTAATATTCCCATCTCCGAAAGTATTGAAATTCTTGGTGTCTCACTTAACAGTGCCCTCAGCTGGACCTCTCATGTCAGATCACTTGCTAAAACCGCCTCAAAGAAACTTGGATTATTGTACAGAGTCCGTAACTTCTTCGCCGATGAACAGTTAGCTATAATTTATAAGATTCATGTGCGCTCTCAGCTTGAATATTGCTCACCCTTGTGGAATGGTTGCGGAGAGGTTGCATTAAGACAGCTAGACAAAATTCAGAATAAAGCTGTTAGAATCATAAACAACCCTGCCATTACATATAAACTACCTCCCCTGCAAGTAAGAAGGGATGTTGCCTCCCTTGCATTATTTTACAGATATTTTTTTGGCAAATGCTCAGACGAAGTTGCGTCCATGGTGCCACCTCTCCATGCCTTCCCTCGTGCTACACGGGCATCTGGTAGCGCTCATGACTGGAATGTCACTCAACCATATTGCAGAACTTCTGCCTATCAGAATTCTTTCATTCCCCGAACTGCATCTCTCTGGAACTCGCTTCCCCAGAGTTGTTTTCCTCCAAATTTCAACCTACAACTGTTCAAGTCTAACTGTTACAGATATTTTATGAACAGAGGACACCAGTAATCTGGTGTATGGATTATTTTTTTCCCCATTTGTTTTTCCTTCCTCCGTTCTGATATTTAAAAACACCCCCCCCCCACACACACACACACAATCACCTCTATTGCCAGCTTTAGTTTTAACGAGATTCTTGCAGTTTCTAAATAAGTTTACTTTCACTGTCACCTGCAAAGGCACATTCCGCAACAACTGTATAATTTTGGTATACGTGTATGTTTTCGCTGGTAGAAAATTAGAGTCGCCATGTTTATTCATATTGTTGCCGACAAAGGGTGAGGATTCAGTCTGACTCGTGCTGCCTAGTGGAACTAACTACTGAGTGTGTGTGTGTGTGCGTGCACACACACACACACACACACACACATATATATATATATATATATATATATATATATATATATATATATATATATATATATATATATATATATATATATATATATATATATATTCTCCTACCTAGGATGAAGGGTAGTAGGATCCAAAAAAGAAGAGAAATATGAAAGTGGGTGATCTATGGAAGACATTCTACTGAATTTAACCACTCATCCATATATCATTCATGGTCACAGAATCATGGCTGTTACTCACAAGCATAGCCACCTGGAAGTATTTTTTTTTCTTTTACTATGTGCTTCACATGCATTTGCTATGCAGCCTATCTACTATACAGTTAAATGAGATGCGTGTCGTGCCCTCAGTCCCTTGTCATTTTCTTTCTTATCTTAGCCTCACTGCCTTCTCATACAAGGGATGGGAGGTGCTGAGTAGGGCTGCGTTGATGTGCTGACATTAACATAACCAGGCGGCTCTGCTTCCTGGTTATGCAAATTTCTCACAACTCTCTCTCCCCCAAAAGAAGGGAGGTGGACTGCTAGACATGATTAAGTTCAACCTGTAGTCAGTCAGTACAAGTCCATGAAAGCGTGCGGCCGCCGCAACAAAACAAGAATGAGAAAGACCGGAATGTATGGGAAAGAAAGCTCAATATCAGGAAAACGAAGAGCCAGATGAATTAGGCTTCAAATTCTTCCACTCGTTATTCAGACCTCTGAAATTCATACGTTTTCTTCCTGAGCCATCTCTCTCTCTCTCTCTCTCTCCCTCTCTCGTTATTCTGACCTTTGAAATTCATACGTTTTCTTCCTGAGCCATCTCTCTCTCTCTCTCTCTCTCTCTCTCTCTCTCTCTCTCTCTCTCTCTCTCTCTCTCTCTCTCTCTCTCATTGTTCTTCTTCTTCTTCTTCTTCTTTTACTCGTGTCTATTTCTCTTACACATCTGTGTCTCTACATTATCATTCGCCAACCATTTCCATCCTTTCTCTATCATTCAACTTCTGACATCCTTCCCACTTTTATCACCCTTCCTCATGCTCAACTCCCCATTCTTCCTTTTTCCTCTTTCCATTTCACATTATCCTTTTCGCGCTTTTCTCCTCTTGTTTCCTCCTCCATCCATCTTCCTCGAGTCTTATAGGCGTCCCTCCTCCTTTTTTCCAGATCACAGAATCCTTTCTTTCTTCGATTTCATTCGATTTCGATTCTGCAGCTTCTTTCCATTTCCTCCTTTCTTTCCTTTCTTTTTCATTTACCTTGTTTAACTAATCAGTCCTCTCTTCTTCTCTTGGTCTTTCTTTTCCTCTAAGTTTCATCCATCTTTCCTTACTTCTTGTTTTCCAGTGAACAGTAACCTTCTTTTTTTATGCAAGGAAAAAATGACCAGAGGCTAAGCAACCGACAAAATTATTCACTCTAAGAAAAAAATAAATAAGCGCACCAAATTCTATCTATCTATCTATCTATTGCCAGACGCCTCAATCCTGTTTGGGGTGGCCACAATCAAATCGCCTCCAAGTCGCCCTGTCCCCCGTCATTTCACTGCCCTGCTCCCAACTCACACCCCCCTCTCTCATATACCTTTCCACCCCATCCCTCCATCTCATCCTCGGCCTCCCCCTCCCTCTTCCCCCCTCCACCTCACTCACATACACTCTCTTCGTCAGTCTTTCACCCTCCATCCTCTCCACATGGCCAAACCACCTCAGTGTGTTCCTCATAACGCTTCCTATCACATCCACATCAACACCACAACGCTCCAAATTCAAGATCCTTTTATTCAGAGATGTGTGAACACACTGCTTTTAAAAGACTTGAGGTCATAGGCAGAATGACACATAGAAAGAGGAAGACAGCCTATCTCCCTTCTTTCATTCCATCCAGACTCTCATTAACTTTCTATATTCTTCCTCATTTCCACAACGTTTCCTTATTTTGCTATAGACTTTTTTTCTCTTTCGTTTTTCTCATTCACCTTTAGTTTCGTTTTCCTTCAGCTATATTTCGCCATCTTTTCTTTCTCTTGCATCCACCTTCGTCTTCCACTATATCTTTCCATTCCTCCTCATTCCACTTCACAGTATTCCCTTCTTTGTTGTTTTCCTCCCTTATTCTTCTTTCATAAATCTTCCTTCTATACCCCTTCGCCATATCCTTCAATTTCACAGTCTAAATATTCTTTGTTTCTTCTCTTCCTTTTCTTATTCGCTGCATCCCTGTTCCATCATTTCCTCTCATCCCTTCTGCTCCTCTGCGTCCTAATCATCTCATCCTTCCTCTTTCCTTTGCATAATAAACTCCTGCTTTCCTCTCTCCCTTCTCACGTCTTACATCCATCTTCATCCTTCAATCTTCCATTTCCTGTCATCCGTCCTCCCCCACACCCTTATTCTTATTTCCTTCTTCCTTCACCTTCACAATATCTTCTTTTACTGGTATACTTTCCTCTTTTACTCTGTCCTCCTTCCATTTTGAAACATTCCTTCTATCCTCGTTTCTTCCATCATTGCCCTCCATCCATCCTTTCTTCCTCAAACCCAGTCGTCCTCCATTTCTATTTTTTTTTTTCCTCTTTCCCCTTTCCACTGAATATTAGTTTTCTCTTCAAACTTCATTCCATCCCTATATTTTTAGTTTTTACTTTTCTTATTTGTCTTTCATCCATATTTCCTTCCTTTTCAAAAAAAAAAAAAAAAAATCTACTCAGTCGCTTCATCCGTCATTTCACTTTTTTCTTCTCCCTTTATTCTTCCATTTCCCAGTAACAGTATCCTCCTTTTTTCCCCTTCATTCCGTCTTGACTCATTTCAGCTCTTTTCCGCTGCCATCCATTTTGTAATCAATCATCATCATCATCCCGTTCAACTTTTTTTCGTTCATTTATCTTCCTTTCTCTCTCCTCCCTCTCATAATTTCATTTTTTCGTAAATCTCATCTTTCCGTCTTCCTCACCTGCTTCCCCTCCATCTTTCTCTCCCACTTATAAAATACCTCTACTCCATCTTTCTTCTCCACTTCTTCATCCTTCATTCTCCTTTTTCCACTCCTTCCATCCACGCTTCTTCTAATCATTCCACGGTATCCCCTTCTTCCTTCTTCCTCCCTTCTTTCCTCTTTGTCTTCTTTTCCACCCATAGTTTTCACCCGCCCCCTCTTGCACATCTCACTCCTTCCTTTCACCTCTTCCACTCCTTCCTCCACCTTTCCTTCCTCTTTTCATTCCACAGAATCCTCCTCTTTCCGTCTTCCGGCCTTTTTTCATTTCTTATTCGTCTCTCTCCTTCGTATAATTTTCCTCTCACCCTTCCTTTTTCTCCACTTCTTCATGCTTCACTTTTCTTCCCCCATTGTTTCCATCTTTCTTTCTTTTCATTCCACAGTATCCTCTCGTCTCCTCTCCCATCCTTTCTTCGTCTTTATCTTACTTTTCCTCAGTCAGTTGTCCTTTATCCTCTCATCCAAATCTCACTCCTTTCACCTCTTCCACTCCTTTCATCTAACCTTCTTGTTTTCGTTCCACAATATCCCCCTCTTCCGTTTTCCGTTCTTCCTTCTTCTTTTATCCATAGTTCTCTCCCACTCATAAATTTCGTCTCATCCCTCTTTCTCCTCCACTTCCTTTTTCACTTTTCCTTCTCCTCTCCTTCTTCCATATATCCTTCCTCTTTTATTCCACAGAATCCCCCCTCCTCCCGTTTTTCGCCCTTCCTGACGGAATAGTTTTGTTAGTTAGTATCTTCCCTATACCAAACAGTCACGAAAGGAATAACACATTTTTTGCACTTTGCTTTCTTTTGTAATTTGTACTCTGAAAATGTTCTCTCTCCTTCTTTGGCTTTCACTTCTCCATCCTTCGTGTTGCCTTTTCCACTCTTCCATCCAGCCTTCGTCTTATCGGTCGATAATATCCCCCTGCTCCAGTCTTCCGTCCTTCCTTCCTCTCTATCTTTCTTTCCCACCCATTGTTTTCATCTACCCCCTCATCCACATCTCACTCCTTCCTTTCACCTTTTCCACTCCTTCCTTCATTCATCCTTCTTCATTTTTTTTATTTATTCCACAATATCCTCCTCTTCCGGTCTTCCATCGTTCCCTCATCTTTTATCTATTTTCTTCTCTTTTCTTTATTTTCCTCTCATCCATCTTGCTACGTTGCTGCTTCCTGCAACATTCTTCCTTTTTTTTCCATTTCACTCTTTCTTTTACCCTTCCTCCATCCATCCTTTATCTTTTTACTCCACAATATCCACCTTCTCCTCCTCCCACCTTCATTACATCCCGACTCAATCCAGCTCGTTTTCACTTCCATTTTTCTGCGTCCACAGTCCGTTCAAGAGGACCACAATTCTTCAGGCCCAGCTGGTCTTATTCTCCGGGCATATTTTTACCCAGGGAGGGAATGGCACACACTCACTAACCGCCTTTATGGGGCTTTCTCCTCCCCCTGCTGCTGTTGGTGTTGCTCTGGACATATTTTTACTCTGGGACGCTCAGTAACAGCCTTTATAGTGCTTTATCTTGTTATTTCTTATTGTACATATTTCTGGGGCTATACATTTACCGAGGTTGCAGCTGCAGCTTAGTGACACACTTCCTCTTGTTGCTTTTGCTACATCTGTGGGTATATAATTTCTGGCTCTGGTTCTAGGTGGGTACTCTAAAAGGATCACTGATTTCATGTAATCTGTTCATCATCGTGCCATCTATATATTCCTGCAAAAAGAAGAATTAAAGTGTGAATCCCTAAAAAAGAAAAGAAAAAAAAAGTGGACCCTAAAAAGTAAGTAATAGTAACAGCATGAAAATAATTGTAATAATAATAAGTGCAGATTCAAAAGCAATATCTATATATTTTGAGATGCTTGGACACACTGCCTTTATGGAAATGGAGGTTATATTCGCAGGGACAGACAGATTATGGAGGACAATTCCATTAACGCTTTCACAACAGTAATAATAAATTCTGTCACAGTACCGCCCACACAAAAGTAGAAATGCGGCCTCATGACAGCAAGGAATGGAATGAATATTGAATGTCCTCAAAACGGTTATTAATTCTCTTGTAAATGTTTACCGAAATTTACTAAAGGAAGATCGATTATTGTTATTTTACTTATGTAAAATGAACTACCGGTATCTCTGCCGACTCATGAATTAGAGGACCGATATTTATGACCAAGTGTTGTCGTCGATGGTGTTGGCTGCCATCTAGTGTCAAGTGGACGAGTAACTGGATTGAAGAATTTTGGTTAATGGAAAAAGAAAGTAAGTTTCGGATCTTGAAAAAAGAGAGAGAGAAAAAAATCCTTACTACAAGAAGTCAAAGAACAGAAAACTCAGAACAGATCCGTTCATAACTCGATGCCTGTACACATTGCGTTTAAAGGACGGGTCATAGGAACAGGGAAATACAGACTGAGGAAGACAGTTCCAGTGCTGATGAACTGCTGATAAAACATTCCCGACTTGATCCACTAATATTGAACCCTCGCCCTCACCCTTAAGTCCTGGCCAGAAAAACAATTTACCTTCCTCACCCTCACCCACAAACCAAGCGAATTATTTTTACATGAAGCACCTAATCTTACTCTAGTCTCCTCTTGATACTTTGTCTACCCGGCGTTCTCTTCGTCTAAAAAATAAATAAATAAATAAATAAATAATCTGGTGTGTCTGTTGTCTTCGCCTACTAAGCCCGGGACGTATGTTTCTTCTTTTGTTTCCTAACTTGATTTCATTCCACTTGGGATAGGTTTTCCGAACTGGATGGGTTTTATATATAGCATTCGTAAAACCCTTCAAGACGAGAGGCCTTTCCTAAATAAAGTCAAAGCGTTTGCCAGCAGCACAAACATGCTAAGTAAAGATGGATATTGTGTTGATGTGGATATGACTGAAAATGTTGGGAGAAATACTTTAAGGTGTTTTGGTCATGTGGAGATGATGGAAAATAAGAAACTGACTCCTACAGTGTACAGTATATGAGTGAGAAAGTGAAGAGGGAGAGGTGGGGGGGGGGGAATGAAGGATGAGTAGGAGGGATTGAATGGAGGATTATACTGTATGTGAGAGGGATTTGTGAGTTGGAGGAAGGGCAGCCAAATGACTGAGAACAGGGTGACGTGGAGGTGATTTCTTTGTGGCCACTCATTACTGGATTACGGCATCTGACTATAATGATAGAGAGATAAATAGATGGACGAATAAGTTAAAAAGGACACCCGGATTAAAGGATTAAACATTGACCTAACTCGTTTATCTGCCAGAGGATTCCCATTTCTGAATAATATCGTCCGACGGTAACCACCGTCAAATTCTCAATATATTTATTGTTTGAGAAAGTCTTCCTTAATTGATTAATAATCCTGTGGTCATTATCCTGGTAAGTACTCACATTTTTCTTTCCACAACTAAAAAAATGTCTGTGAGTCATACGTTTCGAACCACAGAAATATCGCATTGCCTTCCCTATATGGCAGACTATATCAACTCCTCCAAAAAGATTTAATAATAAAGATCACTTCAGAACAATGACTGAACTGTCATTTATATTTTTCTCTTACGTGCTTCAAATGTTAACATCATTAGTAAGGACAGGTAGCTGTACTAACTAAGATTTCCTTTTCAGCAGGATCTTTTGCTCATGTCTTCCCTACTGTTTCTTTTCACAATGTTTCTCTCTGGATTCATGCTTATGCCGACGGCACTGAAGTCATTTTCTCTGAGTTCGAAATGGAGAGAGTAACAACCAATTATTTCAGAGAGATGAATGCACAATGATTTTATAGTCAGTATTAACATTGTTATCACCAAACGCGTCTCTAAGGTATGTTAAGGTCAACATTTCCTATGTGTTCCCCTGTATCCACTTCATAATTTGGGCATGTGCGTTACTTTCCTCTCTGACATATATCATACCTCGTGATTGAGAATCGCGTACGGACAGATATACTTGTACATGACTGTATAGCCTATTACAGTTTAGGAATATTTGTTAGAAGAAGGAAGTGAGAAGCAGATTCAGTACGTTACTAGGCGAGCTTGAGTTCTCGTTGTAGGCATTAAAAGGTGAGATTTGTACAGCCTGGTTGTAGCCATTCGTGTCGGGAAGGACACAATGTTAGATGTAAGTAAAATTAGACTGATGTCCACACAAGTGTTTGGAGCCTGGGACGTCGGAGGCCTGATTTTTATAAACCCTTCAGTCCGATGATATATATATATATATATATATATATATATATATATATATATATATATATATATATATATATATATATATATATATATATATTTGTTTTGTGGAAGTTGGGGCAGCTGCAATCCACTCACTCGCTGTAGCGCTGCCTTCCAATGAATACAAGCCGGGAAACCATGTACAACGTTGGGTGGGAACGATATAACCAATTGACGCCTGTTTGTTTATTGGGTTAAGGCAATTCAGAAAGACTGAGCCTGTAAAATTTTATATCAGTGAGGTGGTTAGAGTTTATTGCTTACATAATATCACTCAGGGAAGAGTGAGGGTGGTCAATCTCACCTCAATTCTAGCAGCTGAGTAGCATAGCTCCAGGCTCCTACTCTCCTGACGGGGCAAGAAATGATTGGATGATGGATGAGTTGATGGATGGATGGATCACCAGGCGATCTGACTAACATTTTTTTTCAAAGGGATGAGTTAGATGTAACCTAAATTTATCTCTCTATTACTAGCAGGCATTCTTCAACATAATAACATCGTCCGGAGATGCCAAGAACAAACTAGTACAGAATATATATATATATATATATATATATATATATATATATATATATATATATATATATATATATATATATATATATATTTACAGGGCTATTACAAAAGAAATAAATAGTTGTTTTTTTTTATTAAGCAAAACTATTTCAGGTATTGACACACACGATCCACAGTTATACAGAGAATATCTTTAAGTTTATTATAGCAACTTAGAGATATTTAGTGTGTGCACCCTTAGTCACACGGCATTAATGCGGTAGTCGACTGTAAGCCTATATTAACATAATCTCATCAACATTAGCAACAGCTGCTGTGATATGTTGTTTCAGATCATATAAATTAACAGGAAGTGGATGGATGATTACCTTGTCTTTGACATATCCCCATAAGAAAAAATTGCAGGCTGTTAGATCTGGTCTTCATGGTGACCAACGTATGAGTGACATGTCAGTTGTTGGGCAGCCAATTCAGCGCTGTTGAAGATTTACATCGAGGCAATTGTAAACTTGCCGGTACCAGTGGTATGGCGCTCCATCCTGTTGAAAAATGAAGTTGTCACTGTCTTGCATTTGAGGCATCAACCAATTATGTAGCATTTGGGATAAGCACTTGTTAGTGGTTTCTTCGGAAAAGAAAGGGCATACACTTTTACAGGATATAGCACAGAAAACTGTAATCTTTCGGGAATCTCACACATGCTCCACTGTTGCCCTAGGATTTTCACAATCTCATGTGAACATTCTGTTTGTTTACTTTCCCATTGATATGAAATGTCTACTCGTCACAGAAAATTAGATGCTTCAGTAACACATCGTCTTCTTCAGAATGCTTATAACTGCAGTTTGCAAGGAAACGTTTTCAACAATTTCTGCAAAATTTTCCAAACAGTCAGTTGTGGAAAATGTAATTCCAGACTTGCTTTCGTTGTGGATTTCCATGGGCAGTGTAGGTAACTGGCACGAACACAAGTTCTGTAGATACTGGTGGTCTTCCAGGACTTTTCCCTTTTCACAAACACCCAGTTGGTTCAGATTTTCTTTACCAGTAATTGTAGATGAACTGTTTAGTTGGCAGTGATTTCCAAAAACGTGTTCTAAAATGCCTTTGCACAACAGTAGCAATTAATTTTGCTAAATTCAAGCACTCAAAACACTTTCACAGCATTTGTAGATATCTTGCCTCACTGCTCCCTGACTACTCACTGATACTCTGATAGAGGAACACACGGTGTCGGTGCAGAGGACAGCTTTATTGTCGTACTGCCAGACGTACGACGTTGCTTACTGTTAATTTAGATGATCTGAAACAACGTCTCACAACAGCTGTTGTTAATGTTGATGAAGATATGTTAATTCTTGTTTAACAAGAATTCAACTACCGCATTGACATATGCCATGTGACCAGGGATGCACACACTGAACATCTGTAAGATGCTGCAAAAAACTTAAGACGTTCTCTACAAATATGTGCATCATAAGTGTCAATATCTTAAATAGACTTGGCTTAATAAAATTTTGAAACCATTTATTTTGTAATAACCCGATATATATGTATATACTGCATATATCTATATGTCTATGTATATATGTATGTATGTATGTATGTATGTATCTATCTATCTATCTATCTATCTATCTATCTATATATATATATATATATATATATATATATATATATATATATGTATATATATAAATTAGTGAACATTTCTGCATAGGCCTACGTACAGTATCTTTCATTATCCTCTTCATTAATATAATTCTTTCAGTTTAACGTGGCTTAAAACTGCCATCCTTCCATCTTCAATATTTAGTTGTAGCTAAAAATTAATACCAGAACACGGTATTAGTCACGAAGAAATGCTGTAGAAAGTATGTAGAACGGTAGTATTGTCTATTTTTGCCATTGGGCTATGTGAAAAAAGTTGCAAGAAAAAAAAAAAGAGTATAGTGTTTATTCTAAGTAAAACCATCCAGTTGAAGCAAGAACAAAGAGAAAAAGACGGAGCTCTAAATGAATGCAAAACCTCCCCCGAACATTTGACTTTCTTCTGTGACCTTGACCTTCGACCTACTATTCTAAAATATTAACTACCTCGCTCCTGCTTTCACCTGAATTATTTATTCAACTTTAAATCTAATCAAACCTGTTTGTGTTAATCTTACCCTGTGACATTGACCTTTTTACTAGTTGTTCTCAAAATCGAAATACTCCCACCATGGTTGACCCCCAGTCCTTCCACCATCTAAATATAAATCGAATCAAATGAGCTGACTGGTCGAACAACTGACTATGTCATCAGATTTTGATTTTTGGCAGGTTGTTTGTAAAACATAATGCCTTCATCCTTGCCTTATCTTCAACCTTTCCATTAACCTTACTCTAAGTCAGACCAAAATTGTTTAAAATAACTTTGCCAAGCAATTTTGTCTTATGATTTTAACGTGTGATCTTCGTCCCTGACTGTGTTCTCAAAACGTGCCCGTTCATCCTTGTCTTACCTTGAACTCTTCAACACAGTTTGTCCAAAATCGGAAAAAAGAAAAAGTGTTGACCTTACCATATGACCATGATCTCTAAATCGTAAAAACAAAAGGTCAACCCCATGGCGATCAGCCAGCCCTCCAAGTTTCTTCCGCGTCAGAGCAAAACTTATAGTTATTTTGATCACAGACATGCTTTGATGGAATATTGCCCTCGCCCGTGTACTTAACCTTTGACTGATTGCCCGCAAAATTGAACTCTTTCGTTCCCTCCTTGTACCACTACACCATGTTTCGTCTTACTCGGATCATTTTTTTTTTCCAGGTTGATCATACCATGTGACCTTAACCTTTGACCTATTGTTTTAAAACAATATGTAGGCCCCTTGATTGACCCTCAACCCTTCCAACAGCCCTGACTAAAATTGGATAACAACTGTTCGAGTTATTTACAAGAATTATTAATAACCCTGCAGTTAACAAGTGAACTGCCTCCCCAACAAGTAAAACAGTTGTCTCATTTGCATTATTTTACGGATACTTTAGTGGCAAATGTTTAGACAAAGTTGCATCCATTGGCCACCTCTCCACACCTTCCCTTGTGCAATACGGGCGTCTGGTAGCACTCGTAACTGGGCTGTCACATTGCAAAACTGTAGAACTTCTGCCTATCAGAATTCCTTTACTCCCCGAATTTTTCCTCTTTGCAACTCGCTTCTCCAGAATGTTTCTCCCCAGACGACAACTTACAGCAGTGTAAGTCCAAGTGTTACAAATTTGTTATGAATGGGAAACACCTGTAATCTGGTGCACTGTTTATGTTTTATTTCATTTGTTTTTCTTTCCTCTGTTCATCTTCTGTAAACACACTGACACACACACACACACACACACACACACACACACACACACACACACACACACACACACACACACACACACACACACACACACACACACACACACACACACACACACACACACACACACACACACACACACCGAACAAAACTTAACAACTAACTCGTTATCGCGAGCGTCCCTAGTACCCCGCCCTATAGTCTTATATTAGGACTCGCAGTGAATATTTGAGCAGTATTCATCCCCACCTATCTCCAGGGAAATACACCGCCGTATCTCAGTAACTATACGTTATGTGAGGTTCTTTGTATCTCTGTTGTATAAAATGAATCCTTGGAATATTTGGGAGACATTCCGATATGATATACTATTGTGGTTATTATTGAACTTATAGTTAAACTCTGAGCTCATTGACGTGTTTCATGCTTTAATCTTGCTATCTCCAGAAGATTTTCCTCAGATTTGAAGAGACCAGTTTGCAGTTATGGGATTACACCAGCTTTCATTATTCCATTCACAACCTCATTTCTTTTGCAGAATAAAACCGTCTGATAAAAACACAAGTAAAATAAATGCATGTACTAAAGAGATTAACATTCAAACGAAAAATTTTTAACACTGGGTAAACTGTGTGCAGCGAGAGCTTCTGATATATTTGATAATTAATATGCTGTATTCTGATATTTCATTTATCTTTTACTCCTCTCTTTGATTCCTGGTTCTTCTAATTCTCATTTCAACATGCCTTCATTACTCTTTATCTCTCTTATTTCACTCTTTATCTCTCTTATTTCACTCTTTATCTCTCTTATTTCACTCTTTATATCTCTTCTCGTTGCAGTCCTCCTTGCGTCCTTCTTTCTCGCCTTTATCTAGTGGGTTGTATCTTGTCTTTGCTTTGTTTCATGGCCATCTATATTTACGGTTCTAATGTTGAATACCTGATTTTTTGTATAATAAGAATTTCTGACATTATTTACTTGTATATATCTCATTTTGCTTACATTTTCTGCTTCCCCACCTCTGCCAGCCTTTAGTTTGCTCATATTTCTTATGCTTTCTTATTACCTATTTTTCTTCCTCACTTTGTTCATCCCTTCCACATTATTTCCCAGCCGATGGACCACTTTTCTTCCCACTTACTATTTTGCTCTTTGTTCCCCCAGTTTTTTAGTCATCTTTGTTCATTCTTTTATCCGACCTTTCTTTCCCTTTCCTCATTCTTCTTTCCCCCACTTTCCCTTTCCTCCTCTTCCTTCCTTCCTCCTCTCCTTCATATTCTTCCTAAGTTACATTCATCTTCATTTCCTCTCCCCTGATCCATCTTTCTCCTCCCGCGTTCCTTTTCCTTCTTCTTCCTTTCTTATGCACTTCCTCCTCCCTCACCCCACTTTGTTGCCATTCTCCTTCCCCCGCCTTTGCACCCTTAGCTTTCAGTCCTCTTCACATTATTTTTTACCATTATATGCCTAAGTATTTCTGACACATATGCAGTTATGTTTCTCTCAATTTGGCGGAAAAGCACTGTATAGTTTATTTTTCTTCTTTTTTTTCCAGAGTTTCTGCGTCACGTTGATATCTATAGTCATATAAAATCTATATTCCTCTCCACGTCCCTTCCCTTTCTCCTTTCATCCTCCTTTCCTTCTGGTATATTTGCATACACATTCATTCCTCCTACTTTCCCTCCTTTAACCCATTTCTCTCCTTTCCCTTTCTGTTTTAAGTTATTGTTTTCTAATCTTCGTTCATTTCCTTCTTCCTTTCGTTTTCTTTCGTTCATTTTCTCCTCCCATATTCCCTTTCCTACTGGTTTGGCTTCCCCCCCCCCCTCTCTCTCTCTCTCTCCTGTCAACAGTTTTTCATAATTCTTCCAATATACTCCATGACCATCCTTTATTTCTGGATTTGTTGGATTTGTTTTATTGCCTTTCGTTTTATTTTTACCAAATTTTCCATTTCCATGTGTTTTTCACGCCTTTGTTTCCTCAGTTTTATATATCACTTTGTCATCCATTATTCATATTCAGGCATCTTCATTATTCTCCTATTCCGTTTCCCTTTACTCCTCTCTTTTCCCTGTTTCCTCGTCCTCTCCTACTCCCATTGTTTGAGCATCATATATTTGAATAATTCCGACACTGTGCGTATTATTCGCCCCAGTTTGGTTGTATTTGTTTTCCACTGCCAGTCTCATTCTTTTCCTCGTCTTAGTTAATTCATTATTTATTCTACATATTTATCCATATATCTTTATTTTCATTATTTCCGTCTTCGTCTTTTCTTTTACATACAACATTCTCTCATTCTCCCTTTACCTCCTCGTCTCTCTGCCTCCTCCTCCTCCTGCTATTCCTCCTCCTTTATTATTACCACTTTTCTTCCTTATCACCCTATTTCTTCTAGCTCCCCTTTCCCATCTTCACCCTTTCTCCCTTTCATTCTTCCCTCCTCTTCCCCCGTCTCCTACTTTACTGCTACCACAGTATCATCAACTTCTCCTTCCTCTTGCCCCCATTCTGGCCCCTTCCCTGATATCCCCATATTAATACCGTTGGCGTTAATGAGGTAATAAGGGGGTAATGGTGGCACTCACTTATGGAGACTGTCTATAGTGCTTCATTAGGGCTCAAAGTGTGGCCTGGGTTCGGTTGGATCGGGAGAGGTTAGCTCAGGATAGGTTAGGTTTGGTTAAATTAGGTTACATTAAGATAGATTACTAAGGATTCCAGAGGCAATGGAACACTGGTTCTCGGCAATAACTTGTTATCAAATTGTTGGATTACGATGATATTTTACCAGGGTATGTTTCAGACCCCGACCTAACTGGCGTCAGTATGGTTTATTACCAAATGTGGAGACTTAAGGCACGTATAGGAGGAAAATAAGCATGCGAGGCGACTATTTTACCCATTGCTGGAGCGAGGCTAGCGGGGAAATGCCCCGCCCCCTCACTCATATCGTGACGTCACTTTGACGTTGTCCTTATAGACACCGCCCCCTAATCATCGTATGGGTGAAATATTGGAAAGGGTGGGTGTCTACTTTGGTAGACGAAAAATGTTGCTTATACTTGAAAAATAAGCCTGGTATTTTCGTACAGGCCTATAAGGAAGTTATCCACTTTTAACGCAGGGATGTGAATTATTGTAATGTTATCATCATATATTGAAATACCATCATATATGGAAATACCGTCCGCTCGAGCCTCGGCCACGAATAACCTTTCCTTTGTCAGTGTTTACGTGGTTACCTCACCCAGGGGCTGGATACTCAAAAAATCACTATGGTTGTATTTTACGAATGTGTGTTCGCATCCTTGTATTTTTGGCGTTGCTATGGCGTTTCATTCTCACTCTGAAGAATGCATTATTTCCATACCTTGAATCATTTTCTGTTCGAGTTAGTGTGACTTATAACCAAGGCCATGAATTGACGTTTTCGGACGGAGTCCTTTTTTTTTTTTTTTTTTTTTTTTACGTGTCCGACTCTGGGCAAAGGCTTCAGGGCCTATTTCTTGGGGGCAGTGACCTATTCCAAGGCCCAGTAGTCCTACACCTCCACATGTCATCACTTCTGCGCTAACACCCACCATTCAGATTGAATACATGCTAGGGCTGTCTCATACAGGACTGGTGTATTGGTATTAGCGGGGGTATTTTTGTGACATGTCGGCGGGTCATCTGGTAGATCAGGAAAGGCTGCTTTTAGGAAATTCAGATCCTTAAACTGTTCCCTGTCCCAGCCGGAATTAGATCCTGGGTCCATTAGGACTGCAGGTCGCCTCTCTATCAGTTCAGCCACCGCCTCCCCCCTTACTATTATCGTAATATTTGGAGTATCCGGGTGGGCAGTGCCTACATAACGTCATAACTATATGCCACGCTAGCCTCACATGAGAGATGGCTCGTTCTGTCACCTCGCATGCTTACATTACTCTCTTAAGTGCCTTAAGTCACCACAGTTGGTAATAATCCATACTGACGCCAGTTAGGTCGGGGTCTGAAACATACCCTAGTAAAATATCCTCGTAATCCAACGATTTGATAACAGGTATTGCCGAAAACCAGTGTTCCACTGCCTCTGAAACCCATACGAAAGTTAGTAGGTTAGAATACATTAAGTTAGGTTAGCTTAGGATGTCTTAGGTTAGAATACATTAGGTTTGGTTAGATTAAGTTAGACTAGGATATAATAGGTAAGATTACATTAGGTTTCCTCCAGCTCTCTTCTCCCATCTTCACACTTTTTCCCTTTCCTTCTCCCCTCACTGTTCAGTTACTGGTACCATATAATCCAGTACTACCTGTTTCATGGTCGTATCGTCGGCGACTAAACAGGCACCCCCACTGGTCTATGCCAGTGAGGAGGGTGACTAGACACCCTGCAGGACGAAAAACAAGAGCTGTCAAAGGGCAGGTGAGCAATTTATGCCAACGGCCATTTAGTATTGTAGGTTGAGCTCATTAGCCTTGGTAGTAATCCACATAGGATAAGAAAAATTCTGAGGTAAAACCTGAATATTCATAGTCAAGGATTCCATGCCCCTGTCCATAGGCTAGTGGTAAGCCCTCTCCTGACATGGGAGATTGGGATGGGGTTTGCATCCCCACCCTGTAAAAAACAACCTCATGCATAACAAGAGAAGGAAGAAGGATAGGGGTCAGTGCTTGTTGCCTGACCCTGTCCCAGCTTTGCAGGAAGGTTCTCCCTTGGGTCCCGGCCAGGCAGGGCTTTTTGGGCCCTGTCATGCTGGCACCACCATGACGGTTGCTGGGTAAAGCCTTTGGGTCCCCCAGCAACTAGATGAAGGGGGGGGGGGACCCTCAAGGCCAAACCCTCCTTTTGATTCGCGTCATGGTGGCTCAGAGGACACGTGAGCCCAAGGCTCCAAGTACAGGTTTAACATTCCAATGCCACTGTGGGTGGGGCTTGGAATGCTCTAAGTCTTTCAAAGGATGTTTGACTGCCTTTGTTGTCATGAGAGTTGGGGTGACTGGGGGTCTGCATAGCTGCACTTTCTGAAATGAGGCATGGTGAGATCAGTAATGATGGCTGCGCATACTACTGGTCTGGCTGTGATGATGGTGCCCATCTTAGGGGTGTCACTATGGCAGTTGTTGTTCACCTTGTCTCATGTGTCGACAGGGTTACTCCAATTGATGGGCGCATAATACTGGTGAGATTGGGGCACTCCTTGGGTTTCATCTCTCTTATTGCAGTGTACTCTGCTATTGAGATGAGTGATCTTGAAGAGAAAGAGCTATTCTACACCAAACTTGATTCTGTTGTGGAACAATGCCCCTTGTGGGATACACTCCTGGTCTTGAGTGACTTTAATGCGGTTACTGGTACTGATAGGGAGGGTTTCAGGGATTGTGTAGGTCCCCATGGCTCTACTGTAGAATCAGGAATTCTAATAGTTCATACTTTTTGGATTTTGCAAATCCCATAAGTTGAGAATTGGGGTATTTTGATTTCAGCGGCCAAGTCTTAACCGCTGGACTTCGTATCCGAATAGTTGAGGGGTTGCTAAGGAGATTGATCGTATTCTTGTTAGTACTCACTGGAGGATCTTTCAGAGCTGCAGGGTTTTCAGGAGTGCAGTTCTTTGCTACTGATCACAGCCTTGTTGTTGCATCTCTAAGGTTACAAATCAAAACTGAAAGATTCTCAAGATGCCACCAGAAAAGGTTCTATCTTGAGTAACTCAGGGATAAGTGTGCATATGAGTATGCAGTGACAGTCCCAAATAAGTTTAAAGTGCTCAGTACTACTGAGGATCCTGTTTAAGGATGGGGTATCTTTAACCATGCTACTGTGGCAGCAGTTGATATGTGTATTGGAAACAGCCCAAGATCAAGGAGGGGATTTATCTCACAGGGGACGCTGACCACAAATGAAAGTCATGCTGCCAAACTGGCTGAGGATTGGGAACAGCACAGACATCTGTCTCGATGGGCATGAATTTCGCTGAGATGGGACAAGGAGAGGTATGTAAGGGAAATTGCTAGGGAGGTGGAAGGCTGTTTTTATGCAAATGACCTTCGGCCGGCCTACCAAAGACTGAAGAAGCTCCACTCCAGACCCATTTCTCAGGTTAACTCTGTTTGGACAGCAGATGGATGGCTCATGTCAGGGGCAAGTGAGTATACAGCTCGCTGGGCTAAGTATTTTGAGCAGCTGTACATGGTTGAACCTTCCAGTGGAGAGTTTCCAAGGGGGGGTGGCTCAGTGGCAGAGCTTCGGACTCACGACCGGGGGGTCGTTAGTTCGAGCCACGCCCAGTAGCTGCCATGCCAGGAGGGGGTAGAGCCCTCCTGTCACCTAGCAGGGCTATATAATATAATAAGGCCTAGCTCGGGGAACATTTCCCCTTCCGTCAGCTGGTGTACAACCACTGTCTGCTGTCTCACCAATTGACGAACCGTGCCTTCTTTAGATGAAATCAAGAGAGCAGTGGCTAGGTTGAAAAGTGCTAAAGCAGCTGGTGTTTGTGACATCCCAGCAGAACTGATCAAAGCTGGGGGCAAAGCCATTATCAGGAGGCTACATGCAGTCATAGAAGCCATTTGGCAGACTAGTATCATTCCTTCTGACTGGACAAAGGGTTTGATCACTCCTATCTGGAGAGGAAAGGGAGACCAGTGTAACTGTAGTAACTATCATGGTATTACAGTGCTCAGTGTGCCGAGAAAGTTCTTATTCATATTCTTCTAATGTGTATCCAGGACCATTTCCTAAAGTTTCAGAAGTCTGAGCAGTCTGGATTCACACCCAAGTAATCTGCTGTTGACTGTATCCTAGCTCTTTGAGTTCTTGTGGAACACCGTCTTGAATTTTGACAAGGACTGCTAGCAGTCTACTGTATGTGGTCTCAAGAAGTGTTTGACTCAGTAAATCAGGAGGTACTATGCTAACTCTTGCGACTCCATGGGATCCTTGCAGGGATAATCTGACTGATTGCTGACTTGTACTCAGACACTGTGAGTGCTGTCAAGTATATGTCGGGGAGGGGGGAGAGAACATCCGACATCGTCCCAGTAAGTTCTGGTGTAAGACGGGGATCTATCCTTCCCTCCACACTTTTCAGCACATATATGGATTGGGTATTGGACCGGCTGTGAGTGAAAGTCACTGTGGGGTATCAATTGGCAATTTCACGGTTACCAGCCTTGAGTCTGCTGATGATGCAGTTATCCTAGCGGAGTCATTGGAGACACTGCAGAGTACCCTCGAGGATTTTCATGAGAATGCTAAGGCACTGGAATTAAAAGTCTCTTGGGTTAAGACCAAAGTCTAGGCATTTGGTGGCTTGTTGGATGAAGCAGCTCAGTCTGTCCAAGCATGTGGTAAGGATCTAGAAGTCTTGGAAAGATTCACTTATCTTGGTAGTGTGGTCCATAACAACCGTAGATCAGACAGTGAGATCTCTTGTCACACTGGTCTGGCCTATGAGGTTATGGATTCACTCAGTTTGAGTATTTAATGCTGTCGTTATCTGTGCAGATGGACGAAAGTTCATATCTTCAAGATGCTGGTGCTCTCTGTCTTACGTCATGGATGCGAGGCATTGACACTAAACAGTGTCTTGAAGCAGCGAATTGACTCCTTTGATACTAAGTGTCTTCACAGGATCATGGGATATTGATGGAATAACCGGATGCATCGCGAGTAACTACTCTGCAAGACTGACTCAAGGCCTATTATCCACATAATACGTCAACGCCAACTCCAGCTACAGGGGCACGTGACCCGCTTTCCTGAGGCTGATCCTGCTCACAGGATGATCTCTGAACGAGTTAACCCAGGGTGGAGGAGGCCAAAGGGAAGGCCACGTAATTCATGGCGGGAGCAGGTCGATCACTCCTGTAGGGAGATACTTAGAGGAAGAAGAGTTACTACCTGGAGGGTTGCACGAAGGGACCCGTGTGGGTGGAGTCGAAGGATGAGTGAGGCTAAGCGCCCCGTGGCGTTTGTCCCATCTTGACTGATTGATTGACATTAGGTTTGGTTAGGTTAGGTTAGATTATGTTGTATAAGGTTAGAATACATTAGGTTTGGTTTATATATATCTATCTGTCTGTTTATCTATGTGTATATATATATATATATATATATATATACACACACACACACACACACACACACACACGAGTATAAGAGATGAGGTTGTCAAGCCTGATCTGGAGGGGTGATTCAAAGAAAACTCTAAAGGAATCTCCCCTCAGACTTGGGTGGGCACTGGGGCGGCTAGGGATATCAATATTTCAGGATATCTTTATCAATGTCACTGCCATATTGGCTACTCCACTGTCTTTCTAAAGGCTAGGTTCAATAGAGCGATTTTGTATATGGAACATGTAACAACAGTCCCATTGTGTTTATTAATTTGTAATCCTCATTCATGTTGCTTAAAGTGTTCACGTTGAATAGACTTTCTTCAACCACTTTCACTTTTTTTTTTTTGTTCCGAGATTTGCCTGGGCCCTTATCTCTTTATTTCTTTTTAATGTACATTCTATAACGAAACAACTCCCCCTATTTTCTGCCCAATCAATAAAATGTCCTTAAAAAAAAAAAAAAAAAAAAAACTATGGTGCTCTTACACTGGAACCTTGTTTCTCAACTGTCATATGATGGATTTCCCATCTGTAATATGCGCTCCCACTTGTTTTTTCAGTTATTGCCAAGGAACAAGTATAGATGTCCTTACCAGGGACATTGATGGGATTTTTAAAATGTGGGTGCGATGCATAAATATGAGGCAGTTCAAGAAATTTTAAGGGAACTGAAGGGGTTTCTCTGTACGTTTGTATGTATATATACCAGAGAGAGAGAGAGAGAGAGAGAGAGACTGAACTGAACATAGAATTCTTTACAATAATATATAAACAAAGAAGTCAGCTTTGTATTGTACAAAATATAATTACTCATCCTTTCCTTATGTATATCTTGGAAGGGCTTAATTCTTCAATTTATGTGGTAGTATAATAACTTTACAAACTCATCCGTATAGATATTTGCAGCACTTGCATGTTCAATTCCTAATACACGGAGATCCTTTGGTCATGGGCTGAGCAGAGGACGTCTAGATAGGGGTGGAGAAAAACGAATTGTATGTAGGTGGGCGTATCACTCCCTTGTTATGCTACTGTTTGTGTGGCCAGGCTTATTTCAAGGGTGGCCAGGGTCACCTGGGGTACCTCCAACTACACCACTGGTCCTAACTATATATGCTTCCTTCACCATAATGCTTCAGGCACTGAATGAATTTCTTAGTGAGGCACTTGCAGGAAATACAAATAATTGCAACTGTATGAAACTCATTGGTAGAGAGTATTCATACTGGAACATGAGGGACACATTTATTCCAGCTTTTGCATCCTAAAATTACAATGAAAATGCCGGTATAGTTAGACATAACATCCACTCTTTATCAGGGTCAAACCTGCACCAAATGCCGCATCTGGTACCGTGCTACTGTCCCCTCTCCCATCTCTCCCCGTTATGGGATGAAGTATCCGTGGTTTTTGCATGGTTTAACTGTAAAATCCTTGACGATTCTAAGTGGTATTGTCAATGCTCCTAATATGATAATCTGTTTTCTAGTCATTGTTAGTGTAAACATTGAGTGTCTACATAAAGTTTTGAAGATTAATGGGTTATCGTCAATGTTACTGTGCCAGTGTCAAAAACAACGAAAAAGAATCAAACACAACCCACTCAATGGATTGGTGGAGCAAAAGCAAATGCCATTTAAGCATACTATTTTTGTTTCTTTTGCATTGTGCGTTCTTTACCCTATTCTAACATGATGATGCAGTAGGCAAAAACATAAATATTCTCATGTTATATTTATTTTATAGTTGCAAAATTGTTTGTAGCTCTGCTCTTATTTGAAATATACCCCTAACTCGGCCTCCTTCTGATACGGTATACCCATTGCTCTCAGCAGGGAGCATTGTGATTGGTTGTTAACAGTGGTGGACAGCGCAAACAAAGAAGGACCTTGCGCAAGTGCAATGCACAATCCACAGTTCACTACCTTGCGCAATCTGACAAATATTTAGCCTGCGCAATGTCACAAAGCGCAAACGCAAGCGCAAACCATTTGCATATATTTGTGGAAATTAATGTAAAATATTGAGATATTTACATAAAATAGCACACTTACTTTTATTTATTATTATTCTCTATTATTTGTAATTTGCGCAAGTGTGCAATCTAATATTTAGCTTGCACATTGCCGCTAAGCGCTAGCACAAACCATTTGCATATATTTGTGGGAATTACTGTAAAATACTGAGATATTTAAAAAAATTAGCATACTTTTCTTTATTATTATTCTATCTATCTGTCTATTGCCAGACGCCTAAATCACGTAAGGGGTGGCCACTGGCCACAAATAACCAACAAATCGCCTCTATGTCACCTTGTCCCCCGCCATTTCACTGCCCTGCTCCCAGCTCATATTCTTCTCCACTCCATCCCTCCATCTCATCCTTGGCCTCCCCCTCCCTCTCCCCCCTTCCACCTCACTCACATACACTCTCCTCGTTAATCTCTCACTCTCCATCCTCTCTATATGACCAAACCACCTCAGTGTGTTTCTCCTAACACTTCCTATCACATCCACATCCACACCACACCGCTCCTTCACTTCCTTATTTTTTTTTTTTTTTTTTTATATGTCCGACTCTGGGCATAGGCTTCACGGCCTGCTATCAAGGCCCAGCAGTCCTATTTGACAGTCTGTCTCTCCATGTAACTCCACGTGCTCCTCTCAAATAACTCATTTATATCCACAACTCTCACTCTTGACTTCTGTCCCTCAAAAAAGATCAAAACTTCACTTCCATAAGTTAGAGCTGGTATCACAGTACTGTCATGTAGTAACCTTTTCACTCGTGGAAGTTCCAACAGAGGAGTGAGCAGGCTGTGAAGCGGAGGGACAGGGAAACAAAGGTTGTGATGTTGCCAGTTTTACTTTTATCTGCATTTTCGCATGACGGTTTATATAATAATTCAGTATAGATATACAACAGCACGTGTAATTCCTTACAAAAATAATTAAAACATATTATTTAAATCAAATATTCATAGCCTAATAAATTATTAGGCTGTGGATATTTGATTTAAATGTGTTAATGATTTTTGTAAGGAATTGCATATCGTACTCTTAATAATTAATGTATTTTAATTATTACTAATAATAATTATTTTAAAAATATTGAAATACATTCTCTCTGTTGAAGCATTATAAGAAATGCTAATTATGCTACTACCTTCCATCCCTCCCGCCTCCCCCCAACAATCTAGACCCTCACGACCCGCCCGAGCCTCCCCCATTCCCTGTCCAGACATACGGGAAGCTTTGAAGACCACGTATCTATTGGACTGTGCAGTGCGCAATCCACAGAACAGGTGCGCAAGGCAGGAGCACAACCACAAATTTGGTTGTGCAAGCACAACTAAATTTGCCCTTGTGCACCTGCCTTTTCATGAGCAAAAGTGCAATATTGCGCATGGTCTTGTGCGGTGTGCAATGTGCAAACGATGTTCACCGAAGCACAACGGTGAGCAATTGCCCTTTGTGCAAGTGTTTGCGCACCTGCCCAGCACTGGTTGTTAACCCTTCCTTGGGCTCAGAGTCAAACGTGAGGGAAGGCTGCTATCAACTTGAACGAATTTCCATAAGCAGAAGGGGGTAGGCACAGTACAACACTAATATATTAGTGGTTCCAGGATGACACAATCTATGCTGTCTATCATTGCCAGGGCAATCATCGTTATCATTAGTAGTATGCTTAGTTGTATTGGCATTGGCTATGACACAGACCAGGAACAGTGTGGGGTATTCTATCTCCAACTGCCCAGCATCAACCTCAATCATAGGACCTTTCACCACACAGGGGACTGCAATCGTCTGTCCACCTGCCAGGCTATTTCCCAAGGAAATGACTCCTTCCACAGACAACTAGTCTAATACAACCACACACAAATCATGTGATCAAATCCAACTGGATCTTAATCGTAACCAATGGAACACTCATTGTATCTCCTGTACACTGCAGCTAGACATACTCATCAGGCTCACCTTCTACCACAACATCTTTCAACATTAGAGATTGTGACGCCCCTGTGTCTTGTAGAATATAGTGATTTTCTTTGGGCTTTCCCCATATGTAGAACCTAAACCTTCAGTTATGAAATTTGCAAACACTTTAACCGTGGGGAAGGAAGCTCGTGAGTTGTCTGAAAAAAGCTCTCTGACAGAACCTTACTACCACATTCGCTACTTCTGGCTGCTGCACCACCTCACTAGCCTCATCCATAAACCAGATTACTGGTGTCCTCTGTTCATAAAGTGTCTGTAACAGTTAGATTTGAACAGGTGTAGGTTATTCAGTCAAAGTCTGACAATATCTTTTGAGTTTGGCCACTGATAAAATATGCATTCGAGCAGTCTAGCATAATCAGCATGAGCCTGACTCCTCTGCTTATACGTGGTTCTAAACTTCATTCTATAGGCCTCTGGTACAAGGTCGTAGGCCTTCAAAATTGCACTTTTAACAACTTCATAGATTGCAAATTGTTTGACAGACAAAGAAAAGTAAACATGTTGGGCTTTGCCTGTTAGTAAGCTTCATAACAGAAGAGATCAAGAATCCTTGGGTCAGGAGAGATGGGAAACTGCCTTGTCGGATATACAAAAGTTATGAATAGCATCCTGCCCACAAAAAGGGGGAAGTAACGTTTTGTTCGTGGCAACATCAAATGACTGTGCACCACCGGGGAAACGAGAATTAAGTCCAACATCAAGCTGTTGCATTTGGTATTCATGATCAAATTCCTTGTGACATAATTGCACTTCTAGCTGTCTTAGCTTGATTCATTCTATCTCGAGCTGCACAAAATTACTACTTGCCATGAACAGTGTCATCACTGTGAACAATGACTCTGTCACCTAGAACTTTTAAGTTATTGCTGTGATTGGTGTCATTATGATAAATGGATTATTCTGGATCTGAAGGTGTCTGTTCATGCAAGGAATAAGCAGTGCACCATTTATAGCTTGTTGCCTGGTGAGTACCATTATGCTGGTCACTTGTATAAATTAGGGCTAAGCAAAAACACTCAGCAATCCTGGCAGGGTCGCCAGTTTCTTCCTGTCATGCTGCAGTCAGAGAAAAATCTACAATTTCACAAGCCCTTCCAACATCTCCATTTAATTTTTCGTACATGCAGGGATACAAAGAAGAAACTATCAAAACTCCTTACTTTAATTTACAAGAATTTACAAGAGGGATATTTACAAAATATGTACAAAGCCGAAACCAAAGTACTTTTTGATGGAGAGGAACAAATTACAATGTGCACATGTTACAACATTACAGGAATTCCTTGCTTTAACAGAATCATCAGATTCAAGGAGGAACAGGCTTCCAATCGAACACGCAATCCTTAATTTATAAAAAGGGTGGTCACTGAATATATGAGGCTTTAATACTGATCAGGATTTAAAAAAAAAAACACTAATGATACCAAACGTGCAAGCTCAAAGAATCACACTTAGCTAATTCATGCTCATAGCTACATAAACTTTAGAATAAGTTACAACTTACATGTACATTTGGAGAATGTCCAAGGGCATTACTTTACAGTAGATTAAAAGACAGAAATGAAAGTAACCAGATGGGAAAGCAGTGTTACAAAGAGGACTGATATGCTGGTGATGCAGGAGAAGTGCTTGATGATTCCCCGTGTTACAAAGAGGACTGATATGCTGGTGATGCAGGAGAAGTGCTTGATGATTCCCCGTCTGCCTGTTATAAAAGCAGATCATGCCCACAGTGGGATCTTTCCATTCACAGGCAAGCAAGGCATGAGATGACCTCCAATCAGTCAGAGTCAGAGGAGGTGCTTGCCTGCCGAATTGTCAGTTGTGTGAAACAGGGTTGAGATTGGCTATGTGGACAGACAAGTCCATGGGGAGTTCACGATGCTCCCACAGTAACTGGGTGCAGAAAATGCCTGGAAAGGGAGTGGGTTCACCTGACCCAGGACATTTAGCAGATTACCACCTCTCACCCTGGCCAAAGGTAATGGGGCCAACTCCCATGGCAGATCAGAGTGGGTTACATGTTATTGTCACTCTCTTCTTTCTCTTCCTCTCTCTCTCTCCCTCTCTCTCTCTCTCTCTCTCTCTCTCTCTCTCTCTCTCTCTCTCTCTCTCTCTCTCTCTCTCTCTCGTCACTTCCTGACACTGGGTATAATTATGGGCAATAAAGGGCAATTTTCAAAACATGGTGTTCTGGTGTGGTGCTGATATATGGTGTCATTGTTTGGTTGTGCTGAGAGTCAGGACAAGATTCTGAACTCACCATACCATCAGTCTAATTTTACTGGTTATATAGGAATTAATGACACTATATTACAGTTATGGTGTTCTGGTATGCTGTTGATATAAAGTGTATGCGGGATGTTAGTGCTTTATTATACTCACGGTTAGGAGAAGACTAGCCTCACCATGTCACCAACCTACCTTTACTGGTATTCTGGAAATTAATGACATTAAAATACAGTTATGGTCTTCCGGTATGGTGTTGATATATGGTCTATTCGGGATGTTAGTATTTGGTTGTGCTGAGGGTCAAGAGAAGACTGTAGGCCAACCATTTCAGACACTTACCTTTTAATGGTTATCTAGGAATAAAGGGCACTATTTTCCAATTACGGTGTTCTGGTATGGTGTTCATATAAGATGTATGCGGGATGTTAGTCTTTAGTTGTGATGAAGGCCAGGAGGAAGCTCTGAACTACCCATATCACCAACCTCCATTTACTGGTTATCTGGGAATTAAGGACATTGTTTTGATTGAACGAAAACTTGTTTACAAACTAATCCAAATTGATATTTTCGGTTCTTATTTGTTCACTTCCCAGTACACGGAGATCCATTGGAAGTGGACTGAATGGGGGACGTCTAGGAAAGAGGGAAGGGGGGGGGGTGGAGTCAGCGATATGTGAAATGGCGTACCCCCTGCCCCTTGCTATGCAACTGTTGGGGTGGCCAGGCATTTTTCAAGGGTGGCCAGGGACACCTCGGCTATCTCCAACTACTCCACTGGTCCTAACTATGTATACATCCCTCACCAAGATGCTTCAGACATTGAAGGAAGTGTTTAGTGAGGTGCTTGCAGTAACTTCAGATGCCATTGGCCAAGTCCAGAGTTCCCGCTCATCTCCCTTGTATTCCTTGCGCTGGATAGTGAGGTATTTTTCATACATTTGTGTAGTGTACTTTATATTATTATTATTTAGTGTGTAACTGGAATACGAGAATGCTAGCTGCAGAGTTCTGTCTGAGCCTCAGATTAATGTATGATTTTTGTGGGCCAGATATCAGGTGCCTTGGAACAGTGAATTGTTTATTAATATGTGTTGGGATGACTTTGCCGTTCAGTACTTATTAGGGCTGTGTTAGTTGTAAGTTAATGTTCACGTAGTTACTTTGTGAGGCACAATGATATTGACTCAATGATGATTTTCATGGTTAGAGTTATTCATGCTTATTATAGTATTTTTCTTCCATTTTATCCCCACAATAAGTATTATTTTGAGCAGACCTATGTGTCTGTAGTGCCATGCGTTATTCTGTTATTAACCCGTCACGTCCCGACCGATTTCGCACCTCCGAAACCCTCCAATCCCGAGCTATTTTGGACATTTTTTTTTTTGGCTAAAACCTCAGCTTTTGGTGAGAAACATCGAAAATTCATAGAGAAATCGCTCATCTGAGGCTTAAAATACTCGATACAGGTAGCAGTACCTCCTTACCTTACTGGGTTTTCTATCAGGCTGGCTCCAAAGAAATCGAGTTCTATGGGAGGGTAATTATTCCACACCACTCATAAACGGTATTTATTTATTTATTTGCTACGAATTTATATGTAGTATGAGAATATATTGGTTTTCAAACAGTAATATAGGCATTATAAGCATTGTTTCACTCAATAACTCATCAACATACCTGACCTTTTTCGGCGACATTACCTGATCATTTCTGACTGTTTCTTCCTCTAATGTTATGTAAACTATGCCCTCCACATTGTCATCGATTGGGAAATGATTCTGGCCCTGAATGTCTTTATTTGCCAGGTCACTGGTAACAGGTGAATTGCCGAGAAAATGTCGTGTGGGAGGGGGGAAGATTATGTGGTGTAAGGCATTGTCCCTGCCTGGCATCTTGTAGAGGAATAGAGGAAGGTGTCCCGTGTATACGAACCAAAAATCAAGCACGAAAATTGAAAATTGTGCAAATTATGAACCTTGCAATTGTGCAACGTACCAGTACGTCGACAGGACTAGCTGTGACAAAACATTGCGACGTTCCCATACGTCAATGGGATGCCCTGGGTTAATTGAGATGCTGAGTATTGTAACTCATGTTTCTTTATTATGAGACTTTCTTGATCATGTGAAGGGATTACTTGCATTAGGAAGAATAGTTATTCATTGTATATATTAATTTCTAGCGGGTCGACGTGTGGAGGTCAGTCCCAGTGAGTGAGTCAAGGTCAAGGTCCGAGTGTGGAAGTCAAGGTCAAGAATATGAGAAGATTGGACCAGTGAACTATGAGCTCTGAGGGACTGGTATGGAGAGCCACACTGGATTAAATCTGGGACGAAGGAGCTAAGTTTTGTGGCATTTGATATTAGGACCATATATATATATATATATATATATATATATATATATATATATTTTTTTGAACAACGTGCCAACGGATTCAGGTTTAATCTGTAAGGCTAGTAGATGGGAAGATTTATACTCATTTTTTTTTAGTCAATACACATTTCCTCCCACTCGAACTATATTGTTTGTATAACCCTTGGGAACTGGTGGTATAGAGTTGATCTAAGTTAGTAGCCTGTTAATATGTAACCTTATAAGCATTTTGGGGAAATTGTGAAGGTCAGGCTTGGGTTGGCTGAATGGAGACTGATCCCTGTCATTTTGGCATGTTACCACTCTTAACTTGACCACTTGAAAAGTATTAAACACAACCTAAGAGGCCACTATTGGGAAAGAGTCTCCGTCAATCCGAGTTCCCGACCATTCCAGCATGCGTAGTCATCATCTGTGACTTGGTTTTTGCCCCTTTTGACCACGCAGAAGTCTGAATCGTAGAGGTACCAGTATAGTAGTACTAAACATAACATCTATTCTTTACCAGGGTTTATCCTGCACCGATCATCCCACCTGCCACCGTGCTACTGCCCCCTCTCCCAACTCATTTATGGGACGGAGAACGAGTATCCGTGTTTTTTGCACGGTTTAGGATAAATTGTTAAATCACTGAATATTCTAAGTGGTATTGTCAATGCTTCTAATATGACAATCTGTTTTCTAGTCATTGTTATTGTAAACACTGAGTGTCTAAATAGGCTACAATTTTCAAGAATAATGGGTTATGGTCAGTGTCACTGTGCCGACTTAAAAGAAACAAAAATCGAACACAGCCCACTGAAAGGAGGGCTGATATCACAACTCTGAGAGAGTGCCATACGCAGAAGCGTTATGTGCAGTACAACGCTAATGTATAAGTAGTTCTGGGACAACAGAGTAAACACCTATGTCAGCGTTAGAACGAACACCATATCAGATGTTTGGCAGGGCGTAGGTTCGAACACAAGAATCGAGTTCATGGATAACGAGTCGAGTACTTTATCCATCATGACTGGGCAGCAAAGATACTAGGATACGTGAAGTTATATTATGCTGGATTGACATGAGATTAAGTTCAGTTGGATCAGGCTATGTGAGGTAAAAAGGGTCACGATTGGCTTGATCAGGACAGTACAGATTACGGATTAGAGACTGATAGAAGTGGCGGATGAGACATAAATCGCAGAAGTTACAGTTTAGAGACTGATAGATTTGGGGAAAAAAAAATACAAATCGCTTCACAATATAACAGATAAAAGATTAATATTATATCTTTATAAGACAGTATAAAGCACCTGCAAGAGAGAAACACAAAAATCAGAGTAAAGAATGAAATAAAACAAACTGTAATAAGGGGGAAGCTGACAAAGGGAAGCCAAACAAAATAACAGCCCGGGGTGCACCTTACCGGAAAATTGAGTAAATCTGATACTGAGAGAGAGAGAGAGAGAGAGAGAGAGAGAGAGAGAGAGAGAGAGAGAGAGAGAGAGAGAGAGAGATGAAACCAAGCGAAATATCAAATTAAAATGAAGAGTAACAATGACAGAAATGGAAGAGAAGACGTAAAATCGAAGAAAAGAAAAGAAGAATGTAGACGCCATTGAAGAAAAATAAACAATACACTGATATCGGAATATACACACGCGCAATATTAGGAGAAAAATGTGTATGTACTTATTTTTCTTCTTACGTACCTCTTCATGACATGCCATAGAAAAATTCACTAGCGTAATTGAAAAACATTTTTAGAGTGAAAAACGTCTGACTGAATAAACACTGCTACCACTACCACCACCACCACCACCACCTCCACTACTACTACTACTACTACTACTACTACAACTAATAATAATAATAATAATAATAATAAATAACCATAACAACAACAACAACAACAACAACAACAATAATAATAATAATAATACCGGTAATAATAATAATAATAATAATAATAATCTCTCGAGATTTATCTTGGAAAGAGCATGCTACCTCTCTTTCAAGACCTGCTTCAAAGAAATTAGACGTGCAACGCCGGCTCCATGTCTCTTATACCCTTGCACAGTTGTTGACCTTGTACACGGGTTTTATTCCTCCCTGTGTAGAGTACAACTCTCATAGTGGAAAGGCTCCCAACATACAGTTCTTTTCAACAAGGCTGAGTCAAAGGTTTTTCGTCTCATTACTCTCCTCCTTTCACTAGCTCCCTTCAACCTCTGTCTCTTCGCCGCACTGTTGCATCTTTATCTCTTTTCTCTCGCAGCTTCAATGGTCAGTGCTCCTCTGAACTGTCTGCCTGCATCCCTCCATCACTACGGCGGGCGCGTAACAAGCCTCTAGCAACAAATTCTCATCTCATTTCTGTCCAACTTTCTAATGCACGAGTTAACCATTATTCCCAGTCTTTCCTGCAGGCAACAGGTCTACTATGGAACTCTCTCCCTCTGTCTGTATTTCCTGATGCCTATGATCAGTCTTTCAAAAGCAGTGTGTCCAGGCATCTCCAAATGAACGGACCTTGAATTTGGCTCTCTGTTGTCTTGTTTTCGCTTTTCTCTTGGAGAAAACAAACTTGCAGACTCCTGGCCTTTGGTTCTTTCTTCCTTGCATAAAAAAAGAACTGTAACTGTCAGAGACAGTAACTGATTTCCTTCTATGAGAATAATGCTAAACGTACATTTTTTTAAACTCAAAAACTGTTGCTCAGCTACCATCAAATACCATACATACCTAGTCTAGGACCAGACAAAACTTGTAGGGTTAAGAAATGCCCCTCCCCCCCCTTTTTTTTTTTTTTTTTTTCTGCTGAATGGAAGAGAAATTGAAAACTGCTGAAAAGTGAAGTGTTCAAAGTATCGTAATGTTACACATGAATGACCTTCAAAATTTTTCTATAGAAACGTTTGGAAAATTTTTATCACAAGCCTTCGTTCCATGCTAAGGTATCTGTAATAATTCTGGAGTAAGTTGAAGTTAAAAAATCATGATTTTTGAGCACTCTTGGACCAATGACTGTGAAAATTATGTAAAGGTCACTGAAACTGGGTCAGAGTAATGGGTCCATGGTGCTCTACATCCTCAATAAGTATGATGAAAAATGGAGACGAAAAGTGGCAGAACACTACTACTATTACCACTACTACGACTACTGCTATTGGTTGGTGGGGCGCTCACCATCCACTCACTCGATGTAGTGCTGCTCTCAGGTGTTTGCCCTTTCCTCTCTTCCTTCTTTCCATCCTTCCTTTTCTGTTTTTCTTTCCTTCAATCTTTCCTTTCCTTCTGTCTACGTGTGACTCTACACTGAGTGACAAGCCAAATAGTTTGATGTACACCAGGAAACCATTTACTACCCTGTGTGGTAACCATATAACCAAATTATAGCTCCTCGTGGTTTAGTGGGCAATTAAGGCACTCCAGTTGGATTGAGCCGGTGCAGGTTTATATCCAAGGAAAGGTTGGGGTTTATTGCTCACGTTATGCCACTCAGGGATGAGTGAGGCTGGTCACTCTCATCTTAATTGTCAATATCAACTTGCCTAGCCCCTGGCTGCTACGCTTCTCATGGGGCAGCACTGAATTAGAGGATGAATAAATGATTGGATGAATGAATGAATCATCATCATCATCATCATCATCATCATCATGACTTCCTTTCCCACCCTAGGGCAAAGTGAGGAGTAGCAATGTCCAGACGGCCCAAATTTGCCCAGTCCAATAGGCCATGCTTCCATTCACTCATCATTTAAGCCCCCGGAATCCTGGCTCTATCGGATATGCCAAAAACATTCATCACGCAAAAGTTCGCTCGCCTCCCCTGTCGCTCTATCATCTCTGAATTCAGTCTCGTGAATGTGAAGCAATGGACACAAGTGCATAGCATCGCAAACAGATGGCGTGGTGGGATGTGGGGTTGGGAGAGGTGAAGGAGGATGCAGGGCGGAGGGCCGTATGGATTAAAGGTATGCGAACCAAAAGTAGTTAGATAAGACAATGAAACGTAAAAGATGAAAATCATATGAAGTAGAGAGAGAGAGAGAGAGAGAGAGAGAGAGAGAATGGAAGTAGAGTTAGTATGAAAGCTTGAGAGTGCTGGCGATACAGAATGAGGGGGAGTAAGAGAGCTGCATAAACAAGAAGACAGAAGACCAATGAGATTCGGTATGAACTCGTTCCATGTTATCCAGTAACTCGCCACCATTCCCACAGCAGTGTAGTTTCAGTAAAATATATACTTCATATGATTTTCATCTTTTACGTTTCATTGTCGTATCTGACTACTTTTGGTTCGCATACCTTTAATCCATACGGCCCCCCGCCCTTCATCCTCCTTCACCTCATTCCCAGCCCCACATCCCACCACGCCATCTGTTTGCGATACTATGCACCTGTGTCCATTGCTTCGCATTCACTAGTCTGAATCTCAAAAATGATAGAGCGGCAGGGTAGGCTAGCGAACATTTGCCGTTGACTGTACAGTCGCTCAAAAAAGTATCGTCCCAAAGGTGCCGTGAGTCAATCTGACACAACGACGAAGAATTATGGAAAATATTAAGTGAGAGTGAGATCTGTTAGTAGCCCCGGTTTGTACATACGAAGCAGCGGTGTACGAGTTAAAGTGTCGTATGGAAACATTATGCCCTTGTGAAATACAATAAGGGAATTATCTCGGATATATGAAATGGGATTATTCATGTATTTCCGATGCGTAGCCTGTATGAGTAGAACAGAACAATATAGACTCTGTATCGGATATCTGAAATCCTCGACTCAAACTTCGGATCCAGATATGAGGGACCGAATCTATAGTGATATTTGAGAGAGCCAGGCTTGCTGACAATACCGACACTGCTTCACTCGCCCGACACATTGTGAAATCCTGCTTTCGTGCGGTGGGAAGATACTTTTTTGAGCGACTGTACCTCCCTGTATAATATCAAGATTTAAGAAGAAATAGAGCAAAGAAACATAATAATACAAAAACAATAAGCTTCTCCATTTATATGGCAAAACAACAACAATAACAACAACAACAACAACAACAATAATAATAATAATAATAATAATAATAATAATAATGACGGATATAAAGATCTCCAACAATGGTAATAAGTAGTTATCAATAATGATAAGAAAAATACTGAAGGATGCAAAGATCTCCACCTATTGGAATAGGTGGAGATCAGTAATGATAACAAAAAGACTGTAACTATCAGATACAACGGTCTGCACGTATGAGAATACTGGTGAACTTACGTTTTTTGTAATAAAACAAAAACCGCTGGTCAGTCTGCCACCAAAAAATATATAGATCTGGTGCAGGACGAGACAAAACTTTTAGGGCCAAGAAGTGCCTGATTTATATTTTGATTTTTCCTAAACGGGAGAGCAATTGAAAACTGTTGTCCCAAATATTGTAATGTCATGCATGAATGACCTTCAAAATCTTTTCCACACAAATGTTTGAAAAATAATTTCATCACGGGATATCCTTCCATGTTCATGTATCTATAATAGCTTTTGAGTTAACTGAGGTTGAAAAGTCATGAATTTTGGACATTTTTGGACCTGTGACACTGAAAAGTAGGTCATGGTCACTGAAAGAGGGTCAGAGTAATAGGGTCATCGTGCTGTACATTTTCACAGAGTATGATGTCATTAGAGACGAAACACGTCAGAAAAAATTATAAATATATTCACGAATTCAAAGGGCTCCTCCTTTTTAATAGGTGGAGATCAATAACAATACAAACAAAAACATCATCGACAACAATGACAACAACTGCAGCAACAACAACACAACAACTACAACAACAACAACAACAACAACAATAGTAATAATAATAATAATAATAATAATAATAATTCCTTAAACTGCATTCCTTAACTAAATCCTTCACTTAGAGGCTGATTGTTTTTTAATTCATGCTGACTCAAAAGAAATTTAAATTTTGATAAATAGCCTATTTCAAATCGAAGGGGACAGATACAGCCTTCAATAGCCTCTTTGCTACTAATGATTCCCCTGAGGAGAGTATAGTAACTTGGTATCTACAAAAGCAAACTTCAAAAAGAAAGTTCCCTGTAGGAAAGGGGTTAATCATTCCAGTCCAGTGACGATTTTTTTATTATATTTAAATATGAAATTGCAGCGTGGAAATCGCAAACACAGTAGGAAAAGGATCACCAGGCAGAACACAGACAACATGGTGAAGTTAACATCATTATTGGCTGATGTTTTGGAAATATCTTATTCCATCTTCAGACCCATATCTAAAATGCGGGAAATGTGCTATCACGATCACTACTTACTATCTTTATCCTCCTGGCGAGGAGATGGACAGAGTTAGTGTAAAGGCAAATTAATGGATAATATCGGTTTGGTTTGGTTATGTGTGTGTGTGTGTGTGTGTGTGTGTGTGTGTGTGTGTGTGTGTGTGTGTGCCATCCCCACAGGAACCACCTTGAAGTGGTGAAGGGGCCTGCGTACCACGGAAGTCTGGTGGGCCAAACAGGCAGGGTAAGATCTCCTCTGGACTCACCAGGAAGACAAGGTTGCCTAAGCTGGAGAGGTCATCAGAGAGGCGTCAGACTAAATGTTCCCAGGTCCACTGCCTTGTGAAATGAATTTGCATAGGTTACGGCTACGAAAGTTATCCTTGAACGAAAAATTATGAGTGGAGTTCCATGGAAGGCGGATCTCAACAGAGCTCCTGCCAGACTCCTGCAACCCTGCTCAGTAGATGATTATTGTGAATCTTCATGCAATCATCACAGGCTGAGAATCATGTGGTGGTATGGACAGCACACCCTCATCATCACACCAAATCCATTCATTGCACAAGCCCAATGGTATATTCGCCTTCCTTTTCGTCGTTTCGTCAACATCAAAAGACTTGCGGCGACAGGGTAGGATGACAGTGACAGTTCATGGATGTGGTTGGAAGTTGCCATCTCAAGTCCTGCACATAGGCAGCAGTAGCACAGTGGTTGCTAGAATCATGGCATTGAAGCAGGTCTTTCCTTTAGGAGCATCCAGTGTGACTAAGCAACCAGAAACGGACGCCCAACTGCTTATCCCTGATGGGGAGGGGTTTAGAAAAGATAACCTAAACATTTGCTGCTCTCTACCAGCTGGGCAGATAACTGCATCTGTCAAGGCATCCCACATTGTGATGAAGAACCAACAGAATCCCACTGACTCTTGCTACCTGGAATGTACGAACCTTGCTTGGTGCTGACCAAGACACATGACCAAGTAACAGAACTGTCCTTATTGCCCATGAACTGGAAAGATATAAAACTGAGACTGCTGCATTATCTGAGGATCCCTTCTCAGGAGAGGGTAATAATAGAGGCGGGAGAAAGGTATACCCATTTCTGGAGGGAATATGAAGACAATACAAAAAGAAATCATGGTGTGGGCTTTGAAGTCCCACAAGACTTTAACCTGGTAACAAGGTCCATGAATCACCTGTATGTATATATGAGAATGGCTGATTTCCTGGCGCATACCACTCTTAAAGGGTTTAGATACGACACTCGTCAGTGTCTATGCCCCAACACTTGACTCTTAGAACACTGTAAAAGATTTATTTTATGCCTCTCTGAATGTTACCATTTGCTCAATACCACATAATAACAAACTCATCCTGCTTGGAGATTTTAATGCCAGAGTAGAAAAAGATAATTACCTCTGCTAAAGCTGCCATGGTGTTGATAACATGAACAACAATGCCCCTAGATTTCTTTCTTCATGCTGAGAACACAGTCTGGTTATCAACAACACTATTTTTCAATTCAAAAATAGACACAAGAGGACATGGATGCACCCACAACCTAGACATTGGCACCTAATTGACTATGTCAATGTAAGGCAGCGAGATCGAAGAAAAATTCTAATAACCTTAGCTATGAGACGTGTTGAGTGCTTAACAGACCATAACCTTATGCTCACCAAACTGCAACTAGTCATATGCCCACAAATGCGCCACAAACCATCTGCCAAGAAACTAAATTGTAGTATTTTAAAGGATGTGGTTATTTGTAACACCTTCCACAGCATTATTACAGACAAGCTCTCCCTCTGCCCGACACTTGACCAAAAAACAATGCAACAAACCTAGATGTACAATGGTTGAACGTTTAGACAATGCTTCAAAGCACTCCAGTAGAAATCCTAGGTTTCGCCATTCACCACCATAAAGATGGGGTTGATGAATATACTGAGGGCATACATAACCTTGCAAAAAAAAAAAAAAATAGAGCACCTAACAACTGGTTGGCTCATCCTAGCTCCTTTACTTTTAAAAACTGAATTCTAAAATCTCAGATGTGAAACCCAGAGAAAACTACGTGGCATGTCCAACTACGGTGGACAGAGCAAGCAAGAGAGTTGCAAAGATTGGCTGATATCAATGACTAACATAAGTTCTATAGGTCCATAAAAACCATCTAGGGGCCAACCAAACATAATTTCTGTTCGATCAGCTGAAGGGGAGCTCCTGAAAGACAAGCAAGCAATCATACAAAGATGGGCACAACATTTCAATACTTAACTAAATCAAAGAAACCCGGTGGATAACATCCCAAATGCTCCCCAAGCAGCAGAACTTGATATCTCACCTACACTTGCAGAAACTGTTCAGGCCATCTGATCTAGGAAAAAAAAAAAAGTTTCTGGCCCTGATGACGTACCGTCAGAATTAATCAAAGAGGATGGCCAGTTACTCCATCACTGCCACCATAATCCCATACTGACTCTCTGAAACCAAAAACAAATTCCATCAGAATGGCTTACTTCTGATACTGTAACAACCTGAAAGAAAAAAAAAGGACTGCTCAAGTTGGGAAAACAGCAGTCATCTCCCTCTTTGTTAATGCAAACAAATTACTAGCCAGGATAATGTTTTCCAGATTGACAGTACGTTTGACTGAGTCAACACTTCCAGAAACAATGTGGATTTTGGAAGAGACGAAGTACCTGTGATATTTTTTTTTTTTTTTTATGTGCTCGACTCTGGGCATAGGCTTCTCAGCCTGCTCCCAAGGCCCAGTAGTCCTCCTACATATCGTACACCTCTACATGTCACCACTTCGGCGCTAACACCCACCGTCCATATTGAATACATGCTAGGGCTGTCTCATACAGGACTGGTGTATTGGTATTAGCGGGGGTATTTTTACGACATGTCGGCGGGTCTTCTGGTAGATCGGTAAACTCTGCCGTAATGAAATTCAAATCCTTAAACTGTTCCCTGCACCAGCGGGGATTTGAACCTGGGTCCGGTAGGACCGCAAGCCACCTCTCTACCGATTGAGCCACCGCCTCCCCCAAATGATCTCTGTTGCCTAGCTGATGCTTGAGAAATGCCATCAGCAGAACTGTGACTTATATATTGCATTCATCGATCTTGCAGATGCATTTGATACTGTCATCAGAGAACTTTCATGGAATGCTCTTAAAAAATTTGGAGTTCCATCCTGAAGAGCCTGCATGACGACAGGAAAGCTCATGTATCCATAGATGGTAGTGAATCCGAACCATTCAACGTGGACATAAGTGTAAGCAACGATATATCCTGGCTCCTGTTATTTTCAACATCTAGCTCACTGCAGTCACCCCTTTAAGTCACCAAGAAACGAACCCTGATGATGGAATAAAATCCTAATTCCATCTAAACGGTAACTTATTTAATTTCAGACATCTTTAAGCACTATCAAAGAGAAAAGAGCTCATTTTATAGATCTACAAGTACAGTACTTTGATGACTGTGCTGTCCTTGAACATACTCCAGAAGCTGAACAAGAGAGTCTCTTCATCGTTTCCAATGTAAACCATGCAATGGGCCTCTAAGTAAATGTAAATATAAAAGAAATAACATCTCAGAGAAACAACCCAGCAGAGTATCTAGCATTTCAGATCAGTGATGAAGATGTAAAACAGGTGGAGATTCTTACTTGTCATGAAAGTGTGTTCACAGATAAACAATAACCTTGATGCAGAAGTCCTTGCACGTTTCAACCACGCATCAGCCTCTTTTAGACATCTCAGATCCAGAATCTTTGAAAACACCAACTTCAGAATTGAGATGAAAGGATCAGTATATACGACTGTATGACTCTCTTCCCTCTTATTCGGCGTTAAATATGGGCCACTCACCAGCTTCACATCAGACAGCTTCATTCATTTCACATCGAATGTTTACAGCACATCCTAGGACTCACACCGGAGGATAAAGTCCCTCACTCACATGTAATTTTCCAGTGACCAAGACAACCAGCACAGAAATCATACTGGCTAAAAAGCGTCTGTGAAGGGTCTGACACGCGTTCCACATGCCTGAGCACGGCCTTTCCCTGCCAGATTCTTCATGGCTAACTCCATCCACCACACCGCAACCCAGGCGGGACATAAGAAGAGATGTAAAGATCATATATGGACAACTCTGAAGAAATACATCATACCAAAATAATCTTAAAACCAATGTTCCTTGGAATCTGGACAAAGAAGAGCACAGACAATGGAGGCAAAGCCAAAACAGAGTTCTCAAAGCTAACCCGGACTTGAAATCCCAACTGTGTGGCAAAGTTTGCATATCCAGGACTGCTCTGCATGGTCACACATGCTGCCACCAAAGATAATGAGAGTATAGAAGGTGTCGTCTACTGTAGAAGAAGGGAAGCTTTAAGTAAAGTAAGTGTGTGTGTGTGTGTGTGTGTGTGTGTATTTGTGTGTATGTCCACGTGTCCATTGTGTGTGTGTGTGTGTGTGTGTGTGTGTGTGTGTGTGTGTGTGTGTGTGTGTGTGTGTGTGCGCGTGTCTATATTTGTATGTCCACGTGTCCATTGTGTGTGTGTGTGTGTGTGTGTGTGTGTGTGTGTGTGTGTGTGTGTGTGTGTGTGTGTGTGTGTGTGTCCATCTGGAAGAACTCAATAGCTAACACCATCTGATTTATTTTGACCGTGGAAATGCGCATTCATATTTGTCATTGGTAACCTATTGCCGCAAGAGTAATGGGTTAATATGTCTAAATTTGGTTTTGTCTTACGCGTCGAAATAGTATCGATTTTGTGGTGGTAGGTAGACGTCAACACATGCTACGTAGCACTGGAGAATAGGTAAAATTATGCATATCATGTGGTCTGCACCACCGAACTGTAATCGAAATACTGAGGGGAGAATACGAAATTCTACAGATCTGGAAATGGGGAGAAGGGTTTGAGAGTAAGGGGTGGATAGGCGGGTTAAGACTGTTCCCTGAAATTGCTGATCTCTTTTTGACTAAAGTTTCAGTGTGTTAATGAAAAATAAACGACAGCCTATGTAGATGACTTGTACTTAAATCTCACACACTCACAGCATATTGCCAAATATGCTTGAGTGCCCGGGGCAAAGACAGAAATTGACAAGGGAGGAAGATATATATAAAATTCTCCCACTGTGGTGTAGTAATTACTTTGAAAAAAGCAACAGTCTTTTCTTAAGGTGTCCATTTTATTCCGTTATTACTTACCACTTCTTCACTTAAATTCACTCAATTCAATAATATAACAAGATCATCCCAGAGATCGCCACACCCGCGCCCGACAATTGGTCTATGGGCCAAACATCTGGCTTTACTCTGGGATCCTCGTCTTTGATCAAATGCTCTCAAGTACGAATTGTTTCATTCTTGTTTGGCTGTTGACATTCCCAGTAAGTTGGGTTCAGATTCGCCCAAACGTGTTTGAGCTGCTCTTGCCCTACGACTTTGACCTTTGGCCTTTAGCTGTGACCTAGAACTTGATTGAATCTCTAACATGTCTGATTCTATAATCTTCCACAATGTTTTGCTAAACACAGATATGAACTTTTAAAATTGATCTTCGAATATGACCTTGACCTCTGAACTATTGGCTTCGGAAGCGATAGGTCAATCCCTTGGCAGATCCTCAATCATTCCACTAAATTTGGTCCAAATTTGATAATAACTTTGGTAATATTTTCTTCACAAACAAACAGATGGGTTGAAATCTGATCTTGCCTTGTGACCATGACCTTAAATTGTTCTCAGCTCGAATTCCTTCCTTCTTGTCGTACGCTTAATCCCTCCACAAGTTTGATTTGAATCAGATAAAATCGTTTTCGGTTACTTTAGCACTTTCATCCACCCCTGTGACCTTTATATAGTTTTCAATAAACAATGTCAACCCTTAGACTGGCCCCCAACCTTTCAGTTAAGTTAGATTAAGGTCAGATAAACTCTTTATTTTCTTCACAGAAAGACAGACAACCTGACACGCAGATACATCACGTCGAACAGAACATGGAAACCACTCTTAAATCCCAATTGCAAGTGTAATAAATCTATGTAACACTACACCTCATCTTGACAAATGAAGTCTCTTGTAAAATGATGGTGTGAAGCAAGATAGCATGAGAGAATGAGTTCTCGAGAGATTGTTTATATTAGGGAAGGTGTGTGAGACGAGAGGAAGTGAGGGGAGTAAGTGTGAGGAAGGGTGTGGCAATGTGAACAGTAAGATTGTGTATGGAGGAAGGGGAAGGTAAAGAGGAAAAATATTACGCAGAAAAAGGAGAGCTTGTGGAGAAAGAGTGGACGAGAAGTTGACTAATATCTAGAAGGGAGCATGATGTGTAGCAGTATATTGGGTGTGGAAGAAGAATGGGGTTAGGAGGCCAGTTTGAGGAGGTAAGGGTGTGTAAAATGTGAACCGAGAGAGAGAGAGAGAGAGAGAGAGAGAGAGAGAGATGGATAAGTGGATATGGATGACGTGGTGTGTGCGCATAGCAGAAAGTGCATAATAGGTAAAGGGAACGGGGAGCGTATGTCGAGTGGAGGAAAGGCAACTCCTTTAATATGAGCATTCATTTCTTCGTTATTCATTTTTTCATATTTATATTATGCTACCATGAAGTTAGTTATCACTGAGAAAAAAATATATTCCTACATGACCATCCATTAATCGAACCTCAAAAGGAAAGTGGGATTCGTTCGAACCCTTCTAATTTTGTTTGCTTCTTTGCCGAATATTTACTCTCTCTCTCTCTCTCTCTCTCTCTCTCTCTCTTTATATATATATATATATATATATATATATATATATATATATATATATATATATATATAGATAGATAGAGAGATAGATAGATAGATAGATAGATTCTTTAAAACATGTTATTTTGTGTATTATGAATTTTTACTTTAGTTTTCTTAAGTGGACACCATGCCTTAACCTACTAGTTTATTAATAAGACTTCTGATATCAGTTGCTTCAGTGCACTCACGTTTCACCTAGCCTGAGCCATGTCCGACACACTTCCCCAAAAGGAATACAGTGCATTATTCACCTATATGTTACAAGTACTGCAGCTGCATTCCAGATGGATATAATACGCTACGCATACATTATACCAACCACTTCTGCCTATGTGGACAGGAATCTCAAATGCTGTGATATGTTTGTATTAACAGGATTCGCCAGCCCATTCATACCCCTGAAGCTACTATGTAAACAAACACACTTCTGACACATCTACGCCAACGCGCCAGCCACTATAACAGTTATCAATGGTGGCAATTGTACGTCATTAGTTAAACAGTCGGGGCGCATACAATACTGTTACACCTAGAATATCACAAAGTGTTGAACATTTTGAATTGGTTAATGGGTGATATTATGGGGAGGCTAGGTAGAATTAATGGGGGGAGGGGTATGATACCAGGGCGCTGAATGTGACCATCTAGGTTGAATGGTTCTTCCCCTGGGTTTATGGAAGGAGGTAGGGAGGTATGGTGCAGCGACTTATCATTTATGGGAAATGGAAAAAGAGTTACCGTTGGTGGGTCGGGAAAGGGGTGGTAGTGAGGACCACTGATCGTCACAATGTAGTTGGGGTGAGAAGCTGGAGATGTGTAGGTGTGGGTAATTGTGTTGTGCTGGTGGAGGGAGCGGTGTTGGTTGGAGATGTGTATGTTTGGGGATGATGGTGAGGGAAGGGGGGATAAGGCGCAATGAGCAGCTCGGGTGATAGAAGCAACCTATGATGTGATGGGAAGGATGGAGGGACTTGGTGCTCGATGAGGAATGTGAAGTATGCGGGTGTCTTGGGGTTGGGTAGGTGTGGTGGCTAGTGGGGAAATAGAATTGGGTGTGGGGGGGTAAGTGTCTTTGGTTAAGGGATGAGATGGCGGTGGTGGTACAGGAGTAGCTGTAGGTGGAAATGAGAGTAGCACTAAAGGAATGGAGACTAATACTGGGGACTGGGGAACAGGAGTAAAGTGTTGTGATGGTGGGGAGGAGAGGGACTGTGGCTGAGTAGGAGGGGGACTTGATGTTGGAGTGGTGGGTCGATGCAGAGGAGGCGTGCTGGCCTGATTCTGCAGTGGAGATTGTGCCTGGCCGGTCATTCCTGTCAGTCTTAACCCACTTCATCATGAGAGACACGACAGGGAAATGCCTTATGTATGAGTGGTCTGATGGGCTCGTCTGTGCATCTTGCCGAGCAAAGACAAACTCTGTCGATTCCACCTGGGGTGGGAGATGTGTGTAGCAGTTTGGTGGGGGTCGTGGGCGTGTGGTTGGTAGGACAATCATTGCAACCTGTAAGGCAGGGGGAAGGGAGAGACAGTGAGGCGGTGGCATCGAGTTTGAACTACCCTAGTAGGCGAAGGTCCTCTCTGTAAACCAGTTGGAGCTTGAGGTTGCTGAATGTCCCCTTTCTCTATGGAGCGAAAGGTTAATTAGACAACTGGAAGGGCGTCTACCCACAGAGCAGGGTGTGCTCGGACTTTTTGTCTCCTTCGGTCTCCTGTGGAATTGCTCCACCATGCCAATGCTTTGAGGGTGATAGGTGGTAGTGCGATGTCCAGCTGTGTACAGGAACTGCATCATATTTTGCCCGGTGTGTGATTCAAATTGTATACCACGGACCATAATGACTGCATGGGAGCCACCAAACCTGGCAACCCAACCTACCGTGAAGTGGTAAGCTGTGCATTCCGCCATGATAGCATGGGAATGGCTTCGACCCACCTGGTTAGTCAATCAGTTCAAGTGAGTATGAACAGTCACTCGTAAAAGATGTGGCACTGTACCTCGTTAGCCAATCCCTCCGTGTTTCGTGTGGTAACACTTATCCTTTGCAACTTCAGGTGTTTCGAGATGGGCTTTGAGATAATATACCCGAGTGAACCCCGATTCTAGTTTAGTTTCACTTTCTGATAAACTAAAGTAGCTATGCCGTGTGCGAAAATGCTCTTCATAATATTGCTTTGTATATTAAATAATCGCATCATAATGCAAGCGGCTAATCCTCAGACCTCAGTAGATAATCTAATGGTGAACACTACCATAATGTAGCATCTATCATTCACATTCAAACATGATGAGTGGAAGCACAAAAACAATTACGTTGTCCTATCTGCCAATCATTTCCATACAGTTCAAAGGATTCCGATGAAGTGATCATTATAACTTTCACCCCACAGCCTAACGTGTGACGTTACGTATAAAAATTTAACGTCAGATTGCCGACTGGGAGTTGCTATGTTGGTACACGTCCCAGAAAGACCAATAAGTAATCTTGTACTGAATTAATCTTGTACTGACCCGACACATTATAAACATCTTGAGGCAAAAAAAAAAAAAAAAAAAAGGTGACATTCACATGAGGCTGCTTAATTTTAAAGGCGGCATGTCTTCATGATGTGTAATTTCGAGGTAGGCAACAACACCATGGTGACATAGAGACGTCTCTTTGACATTATTGTGGTTTCAGTGTTTTGGAGAGGTTTGTAAAATAACGGTGATCTCGATGACCTCGTCAGAAGAAAAATTTTCTTTGCTGCCTTATCTACATCCTTCTGCCTGTGTGTGACTCTACACTGTGTGACAAGCCGAATGGTTTCCTGTACACCAGGAAACCATTTACTACGCTGGGTGGTAACCATATAACCAAATCATGTCGCCTGGTGGTTTAGTGGGTAATTGCGGCGCTCCAATCGGATTAAGCAGGTGAAGGTTTATATCCAAGGGATGGTTGAGGTTATCGCTCACATAATGCCGCTCAGGGATAAGTAAGGCTGGTCACTCTCATCTTAAATGTCAGGACCAATTTGCCTAGCCCCGAGCTCCTACGCTCCTCATGGGGCAACGTGGGATTGGATGATGGATGGATGGAAGGATGGATTACTGGATGAAGTATATTACTATGGGAATGATACTTCTATAACTAAAGAACAGTTTACTGCTAAAATAACAATTAAAGTTATACTTCTCTTAGGCTAAGAGTTCCAGATCACACCTGTAGAAATACTGCATTATGTGCCTTGCGACATTTTACAGAATATTAATTTCTGCATTATCGTTCATTCATAGATTTTTCTCCTACATTTCTGGTTATGTATTTCATGTTTCTCCGGAAAAATAATGACACTGAGATGTGTAACTACATCAACGTTACGTTTTTGTGCAATAAGTCTTACATATGGCATCCTCTGAATATCTTATACAAAATTTTAGCATTTCACTGTTGGCGCCAAAATGATCATGCAGTACAAGATGAACTTTTACAGTAGCTAGGCTACGTATCACTGATCGAGCTGCATTTTAATAAAATATTCCCTTTATCATTTCAATCCTCGGATTTCATAGAGTATGCTTGTCCTTCACGATATACTGTAATTTTAATGTATGATAACAGAGAAGATATTATCACTGAATTGGGAGGTTGCCATTTCTGTCGTAGACTGTGATTCCAAAGCTCGAAGCTCAAGAGCTGAGTTTGTCTGTCCAGGTTAGTACCTGTATCAATAATTTCTCCTCTGTAGCTTACCACATATCTGTGAGTGTGGAGATGTGTCAGTGCCAGAGTAAACGCTAGCTTGTCCACATCTCTACAACAGGTCTCTACCACGTAAGCGTGGGTTTAAGAGATGTATCAGTGCCAAAGCTAACGCTAGCCTGACCTCATCTCTACTACATATGCATGGGTTAAGGGGATGTCTCACAGCCAGAGCGACAGCTAGCCAGGCCACATCTCTACCACATATGCATAGGTGAAGGGATGTGCCAGTGCTAAATCACATACTAATCTGGCCATATCTCTGCCAGATATGCATAGATAAGGGAAAGTGATAGTGCCTGATTACTCCTTTACCTGGTCACATCTCTGTCACATATAAGTTCATTGGTTACTGTAGTAGTGCAGGTACGAATTTCAGAAGCTTTAGCTCAGAAGGACGGAGGACATATTCGTGTGCTGGTTCAGTTTGCTCCATGTCCTGCTTATACTGTTGTGGCAATAGGCCCAGTAGGTTGTCCATGAGTGCGCATTTACGCACGCACGCACTCACGCGTGCACACATTAATGCACACACACACACACACACACCAGGCACGGATTCTGGGTTGGGAGTTGCATGGTGGGCGTATGCCCCCGTATTTTCGGCAGAGCAATGAATATTTATAATGAATGAACTATGACTGCAAAATATAAGTATTAGGTGTTTTACATAAATGCTTTCATGGAATCATTTCAATGAAAAGAAGGATTTGGTGAGTTCATATTTGTAAATCTCCAAAGAATCATGCTAACGTTTTCCAGAGTGCTGCATTCAGCTCTGACCAACCCCCTTTCACATCCACTCACCCCCCCCCTCAGACACTCAGACATATCCATCCGCCCCCCCCCCACACACACAATATTCACGCATATGTTTCTTTGCGGTAATATGATGCTCTTCGCTGCTGCTGTTTCCGTTGCTTTCTGCATCCTAAATCCCATCCACTGATTGTTGGAGGCTGGACCCATTTGTTCCTTGCAGATGTATTAAGACTTCACACCCTTAAGTATGATTACGTCTAGTTAGTTTGTTTTCTCATAATTAATACGATTTTACTTGGTAGATTGTTATTGGAGTGTTCGATAATGGTTCTGAATAAACTTCTGCCGTCTTGAGGTCATTCGTTCTCTTATAATATTAGCTGGTGGTAATCAAATAAGTATTATGACGTAATCATGACGAAGGGGACACTGTTATTTTAAGTAAAGTTTTCGTCAAAATTATAATGCTGGATGTTGGTTGGTGCAACCACTGTCTTAGTATCTGGTGGTCTTTGGGTACTGAGCCAATGACCTGTTCTCTGTATAGTTATTACTGTATTACAAATCACAAGCACTGACACTTCTGGTCGTCATTAAAGTAAGCGGTGCCCATAACTTCTCATCTACCAATCGAATCGTAGCAAATGTGGCTACTAATTATCCTACTGAATAACGAAATATAACTGCACCATTTTTTTTTTTTTTAATATCCCGGCTCAGTGATGATGGAAGGCTGCCTCGTTCCTATTAAATTGTGCTACAATTCATTATGATGAGAAGATTCTCTGATTTCGCTGCATGTAATATGCCGAGAAAACCTCCCTATCAATCCCAGTTGGCACTGACACTGTATATATGTAGGCGTTTACATTTTCATTGTTGCAGTCTCCTCCAAATGGTTACAGTTTTATTGAAAGTATATTTATCTAGCACAGCACTAATTATTTTTAAAAGAATTTTTTTTTTAACCTCGTTCATCACTATGATTATTTTGTACTATTTAGCTTAGGGAAAACGTCTTTTAGTACGAAACTTATTTCCCATTCCAATCAAAATAGCCTCAGAGTAGTAGTTAGGGACTGACAGAGAGGTTTTCTCGGCGTATTACATGCACCAAAGTCAGAGAATCTTATGATAATGGATTGCAGCACAATGTACAGTAATGGGAAAGTCAACCTTCCACCATCATTGAGTCGGGAAGAAGATTCTCTGACTTCGGTGCATGTAATACGCAGAGAAATCCTCCCTGGCAATCCTTAACTGCTAGTCTTAGGCTTTTTTGTGCACTTAGAAAAGATGTTTCGTATTACAGGACGTTTTCCCTTAGCCGTGCAGTACCAAAAAACAATTCAAAATAATGAACGAGGTAATAAAAATTTATTTTCTTTAAATAAAATAGTGGTGAACCAGGTAAATATACTTTCAATGAAATTTTAACCATTTGGACAAAACTGCGACAATAAAAACTGCGACGTATTTCCAATGTCAAGTGCCAAGTGGGATCGACAGGAAGTTTTTCTCAGCGAATTACATGCACCGAAGTCAGAGGATCTTCTTATCACAATGAATTGTAGCACAATATAACAGAAAAGTCAAACAGGCAACCTTCCATCATCACTGAGTAGGAATATTTGGAAAACAAATACTCGCGCAGTTATTATTTCTTTATATAGTAAGTCGTTACCTCGTGTGCTACGATTCGACTGGTTGAGGAAAAGTTATGGACACCACGTACTTTAATGACGACGAGAAGTGTCAGTGCTTGTGGTTTTTAATACAATAATTACTATACAGAGAACACGTCATGGGCTCAATACCCAAAGACCACCATATACTAAGACAGTGGTTGCACCAACCAACATCCAACATCATACTTTTCGCGCACATGTCCCATAAAAAAAAAAAAAAAAAAAAAAAAACAGTGTTCCCTTCATCATGATTACGTGATAATACTTATCTGAACACCATCAGGCAATCTTATTTAAGTTACAAATGACTTCAAGATAGCAAGGGTTTATTCTGTACTAGTATCGAACACATCAATCACAAGTCTACCAAGTAAAATCGTACTAACAATGAGCAAGCAGAGTAAATAGACGTCATCGTACTTGAGGGTGTGAGGTCTTAACCCTCCTCAGGTAGACTTACAGTTTCGCTTACAACTTAGGTACCTTGGATCTGTTAGACCCATCTTTTAAAAAAATGTTGTAGTGTCACACATGTTTTATATAATGAATTCCTGAATATCCTACAATGTATTAGATCTTATTAGTTACAAAACTATGAGAATAAGTTTTAATTCATTGAACTCCACATATTTAAAAATATGAAAAAAAATTTCAAACTATTTTTTGTTTCTTTTTTAGTCACCAAACACGAAAACAAAGAACACTTTGAGCCTAGCACTTGTGTCACAACTTGAGGGATGGAGGACCTTCATCATGGGCATAATGGATCCCACACAACATAAAATCAACTTGCAAACTCACAGTGAAAAATTCTCCCCCCTCCTCAGGTACACCTGGGTCTCACAGACCCGACATGCAGTTCTGAGTGATATATTGCAAAAACAGAGAGACACGAAAGTAATCATCCTACACCTTGCATGGGCACAAAAAGTTAGGAAGCTCTTGAGAAGGACAGGGATCCCAGGCATCTATGAGTTACTGAACTATACCATCGAAAAAATTGACCGGGTCTGTCAGACCCAGGTGTACCTGAGGAGGGCTGATACATGTGCAAGGAACAAATGGGTCCAACCTCCACCAATCAGAGGCTGAATTTTAGAGAGAGAAAGCAACGAAAACTGAGCAGCAGTGAAGAGCATCACATTACTGCAAAGAAACGTGTGCGTGGATAATGTGCGTGGGGGGGTGGGGGCTATGTTTGGGTGTTGGAGGGGGGAGGAGGGATGTGGAATGAGGTTGGACAGAGCTGGATGCAGTATTCTGGAGAACGAAGAGAGAAACCTGTACTTTACACAGGAAAAATCATTCAGTATATTACCACTATGCCTGATATGGAACCCGAGACTCTCAGGTGAGAGCCAGGTAGCAATCCACGACACCATTACCATTTAAAAGTTATCACACATTCTCATAATCTTGTAACCAATGTTCCTCCGTCCCCACCGTGGGCCTGAAGAGGATAAATCCCTGGCACTCTGGCAAGAAGATGCTTTTAATCTATCCCAAGCACTTACGACAAGTCAGAATGAATAGAGAAACCTGTACTTTACACACGAAAAATCATCTAATATAATACTACAGTGCCGGGGATCAAACCCTGGGCTCTCAGGCGAGAGCTAGGCAGCAATCGTGCTGTATTGGATTTCTGCTGCCTGGCTCTCACCTAAGAGTCACGGGTTCGATTCCAGGCATAGTGGTAATATAATGGATGGACTCTAGAGAACGGTGTCACGATTCTTTGGTGATTTACATGTATGAATGTTGATAACTCGTTGTCATTCCCTCGACACTCATTTCATCGAACTGATTCCATGGAAGCATATACCGGTATGTATGATACTCAGTACTTATAGTTTGCTGTCATAGTTCTTTTATTATAAATATTAATTGGTCTGCCGAAAAAACGGGAGTAGACTGTAGCACCAGTCGAGCAGGGCAGTACTTACAAGGTGGATGGAAAGTTGGTGACAGGGAGAGCTGGAGCTCCCGTTTCATCAGCCCTCAGGACTAGTTCCGGACCATCCCCTTTTGCTGTACTTTTTCAATGTTTCAGTTACACAGAGAGTAGGTCAGCATACTCTCCAATACAAGTTTCTCCATCTGTCAACACCAAACTACATGCACAGTACACACTACTCTTCCTCTCTCTCTCTCTCTCTCTCTCTCTCTATGTATATAAATATATATATATATATATATATATATATATATATATATATATATATATATATATATATATATCATCATCATCATCAGCCGTTTGAGTATCCACTGCAGGACCGGCCTATCCCGACCGAAGTCGGGACGATACAGCCAATGTATCTCTACCAAGTGGCTTAGGCTGTCTGGTAGAGATTGAATGTAGGGTGAGAAGTGCTTGTAAGTTTAATTGTAGTGTTGGAGTGGCTTTGGATGTGTGTGTAGTCTGTGAACCAAGTGTAATCCGCCCGCGCAAGCTGACTGGGTGCAAGCATACTTCATAGTAAGCGACATTGGTTCAACCACAGCACCCCTTGTGTCCGCCAATGCATTACGTGACCGGGTGAACACTCCCAAAGTTTATTACCCTGGCAGGGCGCAAACCCTGGTTCACCCGTGTAAGAAACGCACACTCTGCCACTGTACCACAGAGGCTCTCTCTCTCTCTCTCTCTCTCTCTCTCTATATATATATATATATATATATATATATATATATATATATATATATATATATATAATCATCATCATCATCAGCCGTTTGAATATCCACTGCAGGACCGGCCTATCCCAACCGAAGTCGGGATGATACAGCCAATGTATCTCTACCAAGTGGCTTAGGCTGTCTGGTAGAGATTGAATGTAGGGTGAGAAGTGCTTGTAAGTTTAATTGTAGTGTTGGAGTGGCTTTGGATGTGTGTGTAGTCTGTGAACCAAGTGTAATCCGCCCGCGCAAGCTGACTGGGTGCAAGCATACTTCATAGTAAGCGACATTGGTTCAACCACAGCACCCCTTGTGTCCGCCAATGCATAACGTGACCGGGTGAACACTCCCAAAGTTTATTACCCTGGCGGGGCGCAAACCCTGGTTCACACGTGTAAGAAACGCACACTCTGCCACTGTACCACAGAGGCTCTCTCTCTCTCTCTCTCTCTCTCTCTCTCTCTCTCTCTCTCTCTCTCTATATATATATATATATATATATATATATATATATATATATATATGGCATCACTGAACAAACCCTCGGAGCCCCCAGGGGGGGGGGAGCCATATATGCCCCAATCGTCCCCCAGTTTTCCGATGACGACTCAACGAGTTGCCTGGAACAGCTGTTTGACTCACTTCTTCATTTCTGCAGCATTTGCGGCCTTTCCTCTAACATTCTCTCTGTTGAGCATCACCTCTCCTGTACTGAGAGTCAGCTGTCTGAGGCAACAGATAGCAAACCTGTCCACTTATCATCTAATTCTATTGACTATGAAAAATTCTTCGACTATCTTACTTCTATGATGGAAGACATCCTATCCGTTTCTTCTTTCTCTGAAATCTCCATTCTAGGAGATTTCAATGTTCACCACCACCTCTGGCTCTCCTCTCCTTTGACTGATCCGCCTGTTGAACAAGCCTACATCTTTCCTATCCTTCATGACCTAGTGCAGCTTGTACAGCACCCTACCCATATCCCTGACTGCCTTGGAGAGAACGCCAACATACTTCACTTCTTCCTTACAACAAATCCTTCTGCTTATGCTGCTAATGTTTCCTCTCTGTTGGGATCCTCCAATCACAACCTTATTACCTTAACCTGTCCTATCACTCCAGTACAGCTTGTGGACTCTTCAACCAAACGTCGGTTGTGGCATTTTGGAGCTGCTGATTGAGAGGCCCTCAGGCAGTGCTTCTTTGATTTTCCTTGGAATGATTATTGCTTCCATGGCCGGGAGCCATCTGAATGATCGTTGTGCATTATGGAGGTTATTCTCTCGGGCATGGAAGCATACATCCCTTTCACATATTCTTTGACTAAAGCAAAAAAAGCTTTGGTTTAATCTTGCTTCTTCTAATGCTGTCCACAACAAGGAGAGGGCCTATAATAGGTACCGGAGCCAACCAACCCCTGAATCACATCCTTTTTATGCTTCTGCCCGGAATCGTGCTAAGTCTGTTCTTCGCTCTGCTAAAAATAATTTCATCTGTACTAAATGCTCTCAGTTCTCTAACACAAATTCTTCCCACTCCTTCTAGCACCTTGCCAAAAACCTTTCTAACCACTTTAACTCATCATCCTTCCCTCTTCTTTTCTACTCTGGTGGCTCTGTTGCTATTTCTTCTACTGATAAAGCAGATCTCTTTGCCCAGATTCTGTCCGCTAAGTCCACCTTAGACGATTCTGATGCCGTTTTTCCATCACTTCTGCCCTCTGACTTCCTCATGGCCGGCATTAAAATTTCTTCACCTGATGTATTTTCTGTCACCGCTGGCCTCAATACTTACAAGGAATATGGGCCTGACGGAGTCCCTCCTGTTGTCCTCAAGAACTGGGCTTCTATGTTTACACCCAGCCTAGGTAAACTCTTTCACCTTTGTCTTTCAACTTGTTCCTATACTTCTTGCTTAAAGTTTGCTCTCATTCAACCTGTCCCCAAGAAAGGTGACCATTCCCGACCCTCTAACTATCGCCCAATTGCTTTAACATCCTGAGCCTCAAAAGTTTTCGAGTCTATTCCTAACAGAAAAATTTTAATGTACCTTCCCTATCACAACTTCTTTCTGATCGTCAGTGTGGGTTCCGTCAGGGAAGCTCCATTGGCGATCTTCTCACCTACCTTCCAGACTCCTGGTCATTCTTCTTTCGGGATTGTGGCGAAAGCTATGGTGTTGAACTTGACATCTCAAAAGCTTTCGATCGAGAGTGGCACAAATCTTTTATTTCCAAACTGCTGTCCTACGGTTTCAATCCTTCTATCTGTGCCTTCATCTATAGCTTCCTGTCTAGTCTTTCCATAACTGCTGTTGTAGACGGCCACTGTTCTAGATCTATCAACAGTTGTGTTCCTCAGCGCTTTCTCCTATCATCAACTCTCTTCCTTTTATTCATCAATGGCCTTCCAAGCTGTACATCTAACTCTATCCACTCATACGCCGATGATTCCACCCTTCACCTTTCCATTCGGTTACTGCAACGTCCATCTCAGCGGTTACTTCAACAGTCAAGCGATGAGGCTATGACACATCTAATGTCTGACTTGGCTTGTATCTCTGACTGGGATAAGAGTAATCTTGCTGTTAATGCATCAAAACTCAGTTCTTATGCCCATTGACTCAACAAAATCTTTTATAGGATTAGCTACTAATGTTTAATAATATCCAGCTCAATCCTGCATCATCCTTAAACATACTTGGGGTTTCATTCTCACGGGATTTATCTTGGAAAGATCATACCACCTTTCTTGTAAAATCTGTTTCCAAGAGATTAGGTATGCTTAGCTGACTACGTACTTTCTTTACTCCTGCATAGTTGTTGACTTTATACACGGGTTTTATTCTCTCCCGTAGAGTACTGTACAACTCTCATGTGTAGGAAGGCTCCCCACGTACAGCTCTTCTCAACAAGAAGGAGTCAAAGGCTTTGTGTCTCTTTAACTCTCCTCATCTTACTGACTACTTTCAACCTCTGTCTCTTTGCCCTACTGTTGCATCTTTATCTCTTATCTGTCGCTACTTCAATGGTCAGTGCTCCTCTGAGCTGTCTGCTTGCATCTCTCCACCTCTACGACGGGTGCATAGCACTCGCCTTGTAACAAACTCTCATCCCTTTTCTGTCCAACTCTCTAATGCAAAAGTTAACTGTTACTCCCAGTCCTTCATTTATGCAACTGGTCAACTCTGGAACTGTATCCCTCTGTCTATATTTCTACTTCCTATGATCTCCAGTCTTTAAAATTCAGTGTGTCCAGGTATCTTGAAATGAACGGATCTTGAATTTGGCTCTGTTGTATTGTTACTTTTTTTCCCCTTGGAACGAACGATTCCTGGCTCATGCCTTTGGTTCCTTTTTCCATGTATTAAAAAAAAAAAAAAAGCCCCCCATACCCATCCCTACCAAGAATCCATGTGTGTGTGTGTGTGTGTGTGTGTGTGTGTGTGCACGCGTGCAAGTATACGCGTACTTGTGTGCGTCAAAGCGCACTCACGGACAACCAACTAGACCTATTGCCACCAGAACTCGGACATGGGGCAAACTGAACCAGCACATGAAGATGTCCTCATCCTTTCTTAACTTAAGACATCTGAGATTCATATGTACACTACTACGGTAACCCGTGAACTTGTATGTGACAGATATGACTGGGTAAAGGAGTAATTAGGTACCATCACTTTCCCTCATCAGTGCATATCTGGCAGAGATATGGCCAGATGAGCATGTAATTTAGCATTGACACGTTCCTTCACCCATGCATAAGTGGTAGAGATGTGGCCATGTTAGCTGTTGCTCTGGCTGTGAGACATCCCCTCAAACCACGAATACTCGTATGTAGTAGAGATGTGGCCAGGCTAGCATTCACTTTGCCACTGACACATCTCCTCAACGCATGAATATATATGTGGCCAGTGTTCGCACTGGCAGTGACACATCCCCTCCACTCATATGTTGTAGTGACGTAGACAAGCAAGCGCTTACTGTGGTACTGACACATCCCCTCATTCATACAAGTGGATATTTGGTAGGCTATAGAGGAGAAATTATTGACGGGAATAAAAATCTGGGCAAACAAACTCAGCTCTTCAGCTTCAAGATTTGGGATAACGGTCCACGACGGAGATTGCAACCTCTGAGTTCAGTGATATTATCTCCACAGTTATCTTACGTCAAAATTACAGTATATCGTGAAGGACGAGCATAACCTATGAAATTCAAGGATTGAGATGATAAAGGGAGTATTTGTATTTGAATGCAATTCGGACAGTGATACGTAACATACCTACTGTAAATATTCATCTTGTACTGCATGACCATTTTGGTGGCCACAGTGAAATGCAAAACTTTCGTGTAAGATTTTTTTTTTTTTAATAACAGAACGGAGGAAGGAAAAACAAATGAATAAAAAAATAATTTTATGAACAGAGGACACCAGATTACTGGTGTCCTCTGTTCATAAAATATCTGTAACAGTTAGACTTCAAAAGCTGTGGGTTGAAATTTGTAGGGAAACAACTCTGGGGATGCGAGTTCCAGAGAGATGCAGTTCGGGGAATGAAAGAATTCTGATAGGCAGAAGTTCTGCAATATGGCTGAGTGACATTCCAGTCATGAGTGCTACCCGAGGCCAGTGTAGCACGAGGGAAGGCATGGAGAGGTGGCACCATGGACGCAACTCCGTCTAAGCATTTGCCAAAAAAATGTATGTAAAATAATGCAAGGGAGGCAACATTCCTTTCCTACTTGCAGGGGAGGTAGTTGTTTGTAATGGCAGGGTTGTTGATGATTCCAACAGCTTTGTTCTGAATTTTGTCTAGTTGTATTAATGCAACCTCTCCACAACCATTCCACAAGGGTGAGCAATATTCAAGCTGAGAGCGCACATGACTCTTTTAAATTATAGCTAACTGCTCATCAGCGAAGAAGTTACGGACTCTGTACAATAATCCAAGTTTCTTTGAGGCTGTTTTAGCAAGTGATCTGACATGAGAGGTCCAGCTGAGGACATTGTCAAGTGAGAAACCAAGAATTTCAATACTTTTGGAGATGGGAATATTAGTAGCACTGAAGGTAATGCACGAATCTGGCAATATCTGTCAATTAGGAAACTGTATGTATTTAGTTTTACTAGCATTAAAAGAGACAAGGTTGTTTTGTCCCCATTCACTGATCGTAGATAGGTCTTGATTTACGGAGATGGCTGTACTGAGTTGAGAGGTAGAGATAGCAGACTTTGTAAATGGGTGTCTGAGTGTGAATGAACTGTGTACTGTAGTGTTGAGTCATCTGCATATGAGTGAATGGGATTGTAGGTGACAGATAAGAGATGATTAGTATGAACCAGGAACAGGGTTGGCACCAGGACTGATCCCTGTGCCACGCCAGCATTAATTGAGAGGAAATTGGAATATAAATCATCTACTTTTACTCTTATTTTCCTGTCACTAAGATATGAAGAAATCAAAGGAACAAAAGACGTTAGTCCATAGCAAGAGAGTTTGGACAGCAGGGAACGGTGCCATACTCTGTCGAAAGCTTTAGAAATATCAAGAGCTAGTGCATGAGTTTCTCCACGTAGATCAATTGATTGATGGATGGTATGAGTTAGGAGATTGAATATGTCAATGGTGGATATTTCATGGCGAAAACCATATTGTCTATCACCAGTTAAGTTGTTGGATTCAAGATGTTTAACAATGTGCTTATTAATTAAAGTTTCAAGAGAAGATGTGACAGCTATTGGTCTGTAATCAGAGGGGGTCAGACGAACTTCCTTTCTTCGGAATTGGGTGGATATTGGCTTCTTTCCATGAATTTGGGAATAAAGAAGTACGTATGCATAGTCTGAATAATTTAGCTAGGACAGAGGCAAGTTCAGGGGAACACTTTTTCAAAACAATTGGTGGAATTCCATCTGGGCCTGGAGCTTCGTTGGTAGGTAAAATGTCTAGGATGGATTTTACGTATCTTCTCTGTATTTTAAGTGAGGCAATTTTGGGAGAGTCAAGTTCTAGTACTGGGACATTCTGGCTGGTATCGTCTATGGTTGAGTTTCTGGCAAATGTACTGGCAAAAATATCTGCTTTCCCACACGGGTCATTTGTAATGTTGCCATCTGAAGATTTTACTGGGGAAATGGAAGATGACTTGTTAAAGTTATTATTGAAAGAATTAAGAGTTGACCAGAATATTATATTGTCATTAGGATTGTTAAGTAGTTTTGATGCTTGCTTTTGAAGAAAGTTTGATTTAGATAGATTTAATACAGCTTTTGCATGATTTCTAGCAATTTTAAATTGGGAGAGTGATTCAGATGTTTTTGATGTCAAGTATGAGTTATATGCTAATGACTTTTGGGTTGTTCCTCTGGCACAGTTGCCATCAAACCATTTTGGAGAGTTCGATCTTTTAGTGAACTGTTGACTTGGTATGAATAAATCCATACCAGCTAGTATTAAGTCGCAAATGTGGGAGTGGGTAGAATTGGGTTCACTAGAGAAGAAAGACTGCCATGGAATGTCAGCAAGATAATTTCTAAATCCATCCCAGTTTGCCCTATAAAGTGCCATCGGGTCACCCTGACAGGTTCAGAACGGGGAGGTGTGGGAGGGTCAACTAATGAGGCTTTGATGAGATTGTGGTCAGAGGATGCAAGTGATGACAGTACCTCTATCCTGTATTGATCTGGATTATTTGTCAAGAATAAATCCAAGATATGGGCATTATGGTCAGGATTATCAGGTATTCTGGGTGGTTGCTTTACCACCTGGGTCAGATTAAACGATTCTGCAAACAGCTCTCACTCTAGACCAGCGTCATCAGTCCTGGCAGAATGCAATAACCAATCAACATTATGTATGTTAAAATCACCCAAAATGGTAATTTCGGTGCTAAGGGCAAGGTTAAGGTTACTCAACTGAGTAGATATGGAATCAAATACACTGGGTTCCGAAGAAGCATTGTGGGAACGAAAAACTACACAAATATATTTGGTAATATTTTGACAATTTAGTTTAAATAATGAGTAATCAAAACCGGATGAAGTGAAGTTTAAAATAGTGTCAACTGCATATTGGGATTTGATATATGAGCAGGTGCTGCCCTTGTTACGGAAGTTTGTAAGGAGAGGGTAACCGGGAAAACAAAATGGAGATATATCGGTAGAGAGTGAGATTTGTGGTTCTGTGAGGAAAAGGGCCAAAGGGGATATGGACTGAAGGAAAAAATGAGCTGAGTTTAAATTTGTGGTAAGGCCGCGGATGTTGGTGAAGAATAAGGCCGCACTTTCACTTCTTCGCTGACGAGCATTCCCGGAAATAGCAACAGTCATTGCCGGCACAGTCACTTGATAGCGACTGGGAGGACCCTGTGCCGCCAGCCCTACCCTGCCGGTGGTGGCAATCCGAGGTACCACCTCATTTGATAATAACATTGCAGCGGCCATTACTAAAGACAGTGAATAGAAGGTGTGATATGTTATGCGCATGTAGTGTGGTGTAGACAGTTGAAAGTAGAGGTATTATGTGAGCATGCTGGCCTACTCTCTGTGTAAATGAATGCACTGAAAATGTTCAGCAAAGGATGATGGTCAGGATTAAGTCTTGAGGGCTGGTGAAACGGAAGCTCCAGCTCTCCCTATCACCAGCTTGCCATCAACCTCTGGAGTACTGCCCTGTTCGACTGGTGCTACAGTCTACTCCAGAGGATGCATTATCTAAAACTTATTGCACAAAAACGTAACACCAATGCAGTTATACTGTACACCCATGCACCAAAGTATCTGTACCCCCCTCTGTGGAAGGAAGCGGAAGTCAGGGTTAGAGAGAGGGCAGGCGAATGTACAACAGTGTTTGGTAGTTTGGTACAGAGCTACGAGGCGAATGGTGAGAAAATTAATGAAACTGGATACGAAACATTTCCATGCTATTCACCTGCAAAACGTTATGCGCTCGTAACATACATAGCATATATTATAACAAAACAACTATGTTATCATGGAGTACTGTGAAACTGGTCCAGACACGACCCATCTGTTTCGGATCTTCATAATAAAAATAAAGCACCAAACCAATCGTATATAAGCTGCAACTGGTTACTATGACTTAGGGCCGGACTTCGATGCTTGGTCGTGAAGAGAGTACGTGTATGATCGTATGCTCTCTTCTCCAGCTTCGTAGGACTGTCTCACTAGCATTAGTTCTTTTTTTCTCACCCTTCTGGTGTGTGATAGGATAGCTAATTACTCATTTTCCACCCCTCCCTGTTAATTTGAAACAGCAGGCGTTTGTTCCTATTTGCTGAGCTTGCCTTTGCCTACTCGCCCACAGAGGGTACCCCCTACTGGTCGCTCTGGGGTGTGAATAAACATGGTCGGGCCTCCCTGAAGTGGTTTGAGAGGGTAATCTCAGCCTTAGGTGTCTGGTCCCGGTCACTATGGCGGACAACCTTTCTGCCTCCCCCCCTTCAGGGGGGAAGGTGGTCCTGACCGACCCCCGACTGTCTCACTGGCTAGTCTCAGTCCTTTTCTCATCAAGAAAGTACTTGACGGCTGTGCTGGTGAAGTTGAACAGGTTAAAAAACTTGCTTCTGGAGACCTCCTCATCAAAACGCTAAACTCAAGCCAAGTTAAAGATTTGCTTAAGCTAAGTAAGTTTCATTGCTACAATGTTGAGCCAAGGATCCCTCACTCCATGAATTCCTGCAAGGGAGTTATCACTTGCAGGGACCTTATGGTAACGGATGAGGACGATATTGTAGGGGAACTTACTGGACAAGATGTTATTGATGCACGTTTTATTACCAGGTTTACAGAAGGCATCAGGAAGAAGACCACCACTATTGTTTTAACTTTCTGCAGGGCCTCACTTCCCTCAAATGTCAAAGTGGGATATGAAATTCTAAATGTCAGACCCTACATCCCCAATCCCCTTAGATGCTCTAAATGCCAGATTTATGGGCATGCAGAAAAGGCTTGTCGGGCTTCTCAGTCAGTGTGTGGTAGGTGTGCAGCTCAGGGTCATGATGCTAAACACTGCACATCAGAGTCTGTGAGTTGCTTTCATTGTAAGGGTGCTCACTCCAATTCGAGGGATTGCCTGAAGTGGAAGGAGGAGAAAGAGGAAGAAAGTAAGGGAGTTGCATGCGACTTCCAGGCCTAATGTCTCCTATGCATTGGGGGTTATGTCCCGGCCTGTGATGTACACGGCGGAGACTCAGACTGACCCACATCCCAGTGCCCCTGTCTCTCACATTGCACCATCGTCTGATCCTACTATACATTCCGACTCTTCTTCTGATGCCCCTGCTCCATCTTCCTACTCACAGGCTGCTGCTACTTCTCCGGCAGTACGGCCTAAACAGAAGTTAGACAAGCCTGAAAAAACTAACATGACAACCCTTACCAAGTCACGACATCATGTCTTACCTGTTCCTGGTCTAGCAAGGGAGAGAAAGGGTAGCTCTTCTTCGGGGGGCTCTGGGAGCCTCATTACTGATGATCAAATGGAGGTTTCTGTCAGCCAGCACTGGGATAGGTCCCCCAGTAGTCGCTCGCCTGTCGGCGGGTGACAAGAAGACTAAGCACACTGACCCCCAACGTAACTCTTAAACCGCCGCATTTAATGTGTTACAGTAGAATTGTAGGTCTCTTGGGAATAAATTACAAAATATAGCAATCTTGCTTTCCATACACAGGCCAGACGTTGTTTGTTTACAGAAGACGTGCCTGGAGGATCGTCCTGATCCTCCACAGTTCAAACACTACCACTCATATAGAAGATATGAAGGTCACGGAGTCGCCATATACACACACAAATCACACCCACAAACAGAAGTGATTCTAAATTCTACTCTGGAAGTTGTCACGTGAAGAATAAAATTTAATATCATGTATCTGTCTATTTGCTGTCTGTACTGTCCTCCACATGCCCCATTGATAGTGATGCTTTGAATTCACTATTTGAATATCTGCCTGGGAATAAGTTAGTGTTGGGCAATTTTAACGCCCATCACTATCAATGGGGTAGCTTGAGGATCGATGGCCGTGGGGAGCAAGTAGCCGACCTAATACTACAGTCCAACCTCTGTCTTCTGAACGATGGTAAGCGACTCGTGTAGATGATCGTACTGGTAATTTTTCATCCATTGACTTATCTCTGGCCTCGCCTGGTGTACATCAAGATTTCTCATGGGACCCTTATGACGATTCCTTGGGAAGTGATCACTTACGCATCTGTCTTACTTATACACGCAACATTGTTTCGGACCCTCTACCTCCAAAATTTAACTATAAGAAAACAGATTGGGGATCCTTCTCAAGGATCACCAATTTAGATATATCTGGGGAGACCATAGATGTTAAGGTCGAAATTTTAACCAGTTCCATCTTACACGCATCTGAGGCAGCTATTCCCAAGACTTCTACAGTTCATGCAAAGCATAGAGCACATCGATGGATGCCGGATTGCCGACAAGAATTAAGAAAACGCAATAAGAGATAAAGGATTTTTGATAGCCTACTGAGGAAAATTTTATTGCATACAAACAGGCACGGTCGAGAATAATTAGAAGGGCCAAACGTGACTTCTGGGGGTCCTTTGTGTCCACGGTGACTCGTACCACACCATTAGGTAAAGTCTGGTCCGCTATAAGAATATTAAATAATAAAGGTCCATTCTTCCCTGTGACCACACTGCAGGTTAATAATAACATCTATGACGATCCTGTGGACGTTGCTAACATCCTTGCCAGGAGTTTTTCTCATGTAAGTAGCTCAGCCAATTATGATCCGTGTTTTCAACATCGTAAATGCACGGCTGAGCTATAGATAATAGACTTTGCCACAGAAGACCTAGACTTCCCATACAACCAAGAGTTTATGCTAGATGAACTACTCCTTGCCCTTAAATCCTGTAAAGACACCAGCCCTGGACCAGACACCATCACGCACGGTATGATCCAGCATCTTAATCAGGAAAAGCTGATTAAGATGTTAGCATTGTACAATGAGATTTGGGCGTCTCAAATGTTCCCAAATTCATGGCTCTTTGCGCACGTCATACCGATACCCAAAGAGGCTGGTCATCCTATGAAACCCACTTCATTTCGTCCTATTGTGTTGACTTCTTGTCTATATAAGGTCATGGAACGTATGGTAAATAACAGGCTTCTTTTTGTTTTAGAGTCGAAGAATTTGTTAAATGATCAACAATGTGGCTTACGTAAATACAGAAGTTCACTAGATCATTTAATGAATATGGAGCATTGTACTGCAATGACATTTGCCAATAAAGAATTCATGATAGGGCTGTTCTTGGACATCCATAAAGCCTATGACAAGACATGGCGACAGGGTATACTAATGAAGCTCTATGCTTATGGTTTAAGAGGAAATTTGCCTATAGTAATGAAGCTCTATGCTTATGGTTTAAGAGGAAATTTGCCTATTTTTATATCAAATTTCTTAAGGGACAGGACTCTCTCTGTCAAATTGCCTGTAACGTAACATCGGATATATTTATCCAAGAAAATGGGTTGCCGCAGGGAAGTGTGCTTAGTCCTACTTTATTATTATGATCAATGATATTCTGTCATCAGCTTCCATCCTGAGGAATCTTAAATACTCACTCTGTGCTGACGTTTGTGCAATATGGCACTCTTCCCGTAATGCACAATTCTTGACTGGGCGGATTCAAGCAGCCCTCGATTCCGTCCACCAATGGGCCTTGCAGTGGGGCTTTAAGTTTTCTGTCCCTAAGTGTGCCGCTGTAGTTTTCACTAATTGTAACGTATCTAATTTGTGCTTGACTTTGGATGATCAGGCGGTACCTTTTCAAAATTCTGTCAAGTTTTTGGGAATTCATTTTGATTGTCATTTGAACTTTAAAATTCATGTAAATAATTTGCTTGCTCATTGTGATAAACCATTAAATGTGATCAAGTACCTAGTGCGTACTACATGGGGTGCCAACAGAAAATCTTTATTAATGGTGTATAAGTCCCTTATTTGATCGAAGGTAGACTATGGCGCACAGGTGTATGGCTCAGCATCCGATGCCACGCTGAAAGGATTGGATGTGTTGCAGAATAAATGTTTGAGAATGTGTGTTGGAGCCGTGTAGCTCATATGGAAGTGAAGGCGAATGTGCCTCCCCTTCATATTCGCCGTGACCACCTGGCCTTGTCCTGTGGACTAAGAACATGTAGGAAAAGTAATATCGGCAACGTGGCTTGTACCCCCCTGCATCAATACCACCATCTACTGCGGGGAGTGCGTCGGCCACTTGCCGTTCACCTCCACTTACTAACTCACGAGCCTGGTGTGGACCTCAGTGACTGTGACAAGTTGGTAACTAAAAGTATAGCGCCTTGGGAGCCACCTGTTTTACTGTTCAAGTATTGTGGCTCCCAGCACCAAAGACCAAGGCGCTGGAGGCGGAGGTCCACCACTTGTTTTGTAACATCATCGTTCATCACTTGGGGTCCCACCAATTGTACACCGATGGCTCCAAGTCGAGTGAATGTGTGGGTGCTAGTGTGTGGTCGACTGAATGTGCACTCAGGTATTGATTGCCGACTCACAAATCTGTGTTTACCTCTGAACTTTTTGCTGTTGACAAAGCCATAGACTATTATGCTCTTACTTCTCGCCATGACCCATTTGTCATATTTTCAGATTCAAAATCTTCCCTTCAGGCAATTGCTTCTTGTACTACGGACTCTAATGAGATTCAGGGCCGCATTAATAATAAATTGAATTAGTGCAACAAGTCCTTCACTCTGATCTGGGTGCCTGGTCATTGTCGTATTTACGGCAAGGAGCAGGCTGACTTACTTGCAAAGTCTGTTGTAGAGGTCTAGGAGACTTGGGACGTTCCTCGTGATCTACGGTCGAGTCTCTCTCTCAGAAAGAAATCAATAAATCTTCTGTGGCAAGGTCAGTGGACCAGACTTAATATTCCAACTTGTAAGCCGTACCTGGGCGACTGGGACACTGCCAACCGTCCCAGTCGCCTGAAGAAAAAGTGTTGGCGCGTTTGCGGCTTAATGCCACTATATTAACCCATATGAAACCATACATGGAAAGACGCTTCCCACCGCACTGTGACATCTGTGATGCGGTGTTATCTATCAGTCATATCATCCTGCGCTGTCGGCGATTTATTCGTGAACGTGCTTCACTTATAAATTACTGCGGCGCAGCAGAGGTCCCCTTCACCCTTTCCACCATCCTGGGTGATGGGGACATTGTTATGACTGATTAATTGATGGCTTTCATGAGAGAGACCGGATTGATTAGAGTGATGTAACTTTTTTACTATAAATTATGGTTTCGGTTTTTATCAACTGTAAATATATGCATATTATACTATTAATTAGGGTTGACAGTTGACATATTTGAAATAGTTCCTCCTTCCCACTGATCTATTTCTAACATAGATGTCCCCTACATTAAACCAGGTTCCTTGCCTGACAGTCACCAGCTGATGAGCCACAATGCAAGCGTGCAATAAAGAAAGGTACTGGGCACTTGCAGTCGATGGTGGTGTGTTGGGCGAGGTCCTTCACTTATTGTACATAATATGTAAATACATTATACCATATATATATATATATATATATATATATATATATATATATATATATATATATATATATATATATATATATATATATATTTATTTATTTGTGGTAGGTGGGGACGCTCACCATCCACTCACTTGATGTAGTGCTGCTTTAGTGTGTCTGCTCTTTCCTCTCCTCCATCCTTCTTTCCATCCATCCTTTTCTGTCTTTCTTTCCTTCATTCTTTCCTCTTTCTTCTGCCTGCGGGTGACTTTACACTCCCTCTTGTGTCTTTCTTTCCTTCATTCTTTCCTCTTCCTTCTGCCTGTGGGTGACTCTACACTGAGTGACAAGCCAAATGGTTTCCTGTACACCAGGAAACCATTTACTACGCTGGGTGGTAACCATATAACCAAATTTTGCCGCCTGGTGGTTTAGTGGGTAATGACGGTGCTCTAATCGGATTGAGCCAGTGAAGGTTTATATCCAAGGGATGGTTGGGGTTGATTGCTCACGTAATGCCACTCAGGGATAAGTGTGGCTGGTCACTCTCATCTTAAATTCCAGGACCAACTTGCCTAGCCCCGGGCTCGTACGCTCCTCATGGGGCAAAGTAGGATTTGAGGATATATATATATATATATATATATATATATATATATATATATATATATATATATATATATATATATATATATATATATATATATATGACTTAGAGATAAGTTCTGTGAATATGTTATTCCTGGATTGTCTATACCTGTAATATAGAATGGTTGTGGATTAAATGCTGATTCCCACAGTAGCTGTGGGGATTGTTATATATGTTAAAATTATTTTATGTGGACGAATAAACCACATTGTGATAGGCAGCGGAGAGCATTCACCAATAATTAACTATAACCAGACGAAATTAAGTAAACAACACAAAAAATTATGAGACAACGAATATACAACTGTGGCATCCTTCCTCCTCTCGTTGTCCAGGCCTTAACTGTTGCTTCACCTCATACGAGCATTATTTTCCTTCTGTTTCTGCCTCTTCTGTTACTCTTACTTTCCGGTATCCTCTTACTGCATGCCGTCATATTCCTTGAGTGGTTTTTAGTCGTCCGGTCCAATAACCCCTACTGTATTATATTATTCGTCACATAACTCCCACACAAACAACATTAACACAAGACTGCTGAATCTGTTACTATCATAATTGGCATTACCACTACTAACCCCCGTTTTCCCACTGACTGTGTATAATTTCCCTCACAATACCACTATTGCTACTCCTACAACTAATGCATTATAAATCTCTATAATAATGCATATGATTATCCTTATGTCTGCGTATCTACTAACCACATTTACCCTGTCCCACCGTCGACAACTCGTCATTTATCCCCCACTGCCGCCCCAGTTCCACCCCCCACCCCCCCCTTTCCCAGCCACCATCGACACTACTTGTCCCCCACTCCGACACCACACTACCGCTCACCTCATTCCTGGGCCACCAGGCCCGTTGTCCACCCTTTACCAGTGAATATGCGTGGTATGCAATAATAATAATTATTATAATAATAACAACAACATAGATGTGTAGTCTTCTTAACATTACATAAGAAAAACTGCAGACCAAACGCGCCTATATTACGTAGCGCTGATATATTAACCACAGAACCGACCACAGACCGTTCTTATCATTACCAATGGACCTTTCCTATAGCACTTCACCATGGTTATACAACACATTGTAGTCCTTTGTGGGATCACTAGAGCTGTTTGGGAAAAATAACATAGTGCACGTCATGCCTACGATTAACTAAAATACACATGTGATGTATCAGTGACATCTGTCAAATGGCCCAGGAGGAGTTAGTCGACAAACAAACGACTGGACTTAGAAAGAGGACGAATGTCTTGCATCGGTATATGACGACCTGACTTTTAAAACTGTTACCATCCTGCTTCTCAGGTGTCAAAATAATAATAATTATGATAATGATGATGATGATGATGATGATAAATGATGATGATGATAATAACAAGCATAATAATCACATGTTATTAGGCACGATACATAGGACAAACACTGAAGCCGCATGTGTTGACGTAATGCAGTATCTGTTTCTCTTGACAGAAGGTTGGGTTGGTGGCAAACATTTAGTTAGTATTACTATAACCCTATCATTACAGCATATTATGGCACTGTTTGGTTTCATATGTCAAAGCTGTGTTCACATGTTTTATCAGGGAGATTATGATGTTTGTCCTCATTTGTATCGTACCTAATAATATGTGATTACTATCTCTACCACTATTACTACTACTACTACTACTACTACTACTGCTGCTGCTGCTGCTGCTGCTGCTGCTGCTATTATTATTATTATTATTATTATTATTCATCCATCCATCATCCAATCCTACATTGCCCCATGAGGAGCGTAGGAGCCCGGGACTAAGCAGTTGGTCCCGACATAAGATGAGAGTGACCAGCCTCACTCATCCCTGAGTGGCATTACATGAGCAATTAACCCCAACCACCCCTTGGATATAAACCTTCACCGGCTCAATCCGATTGGAGCACAATAATTACTCACTAAACCACCAGGCGCATTATTATTATTATTATTATTATTATTATTATTATTATTATGACACCTGCATATCAGGATGGTAAAAGTTTTGTCAGGTCGTCATATACCGGTGCGCGACTCTATGTCCAGTGGTTTGTTTGTTTGTCCAGCTCTTCCTAGGCCATTTGATGGATGTCAGTGAAACGTCACATGTGTATTTTAGTTGGCTGTAAGCATGTCGTGCACTAGGTTATTTTTTTCCAAACAGCTGTAGTGATCCCACAAAGGACTACAATGTGTTGTATAACCATCGTGAAGTGCAATAGGGAAAGTTCAGTGGTGTTGATAAGAACGGTGTGCGGTAGGTTCTGTGATTAATATATCAGTGCTCTTTAATATCGGCGCGTTTGGGTCTACAGTTTTTATATGTAATGTTAGGAACACTACACATCTATGTTGCTGTTGTTGTTGTTGTTCGCCTTTAGAAGGCGGGGAGATAATGTTTTTTTGTTGTGTGTGTGTGTGTGTGTGTGTGTGTGTGTGTGTGTGTGTGTGTGTGTGTGTGTGTGTGTGTGTGTGTGTGTGTGTGTGTGTGTGTGTGTGTGTGTGTTCCCATCACCAACGGCTTGATCTGGCAACACGAAACCTTCAGGGTATCAAGATATGGCCAAAATCTTGGACGAGTTCGGAAGTAGGCACTTGGGGTCAAGGTCAAGGTCACCAAAATGGCTGCCAAAGGTAAACTAGTTTTTATTGCCCCCCTTTAGCACCATTATATCTCATGAACGGCTTGAGCTATCAACCTGAAACCTTCAGGGCATCAAGTCTGAGCCAAAATCTTGTACTTGGCGGAGAACATATTCTGGCAGGCGATTAGCATTCGGCTTCCAATTGCCTGTCTTTCATTATTAATGCATATCACTTATATTCACCGGCAATGGATGGACAACGGGCCTGGTGGACCAGGGATGAGGTAAGGGGTAGTGTGGTGTCGAAGTGGGGGACGAGTAGGATCGATGGTGGCTGGGAGATGTGGGATGCAATTGGGGCAGCAGTGGGGGATAAATCACGAGCTGTCGACGGTGGGACAGGGAAAATTTGGTTGGCAGATACACAGACATAAGGACAATCATATGTATTATTATAGAGATTTATAGTGCATTAGTTGTAGGAGTAACAGTATTGATATTGTGAAGGAAATTATACACAGTCAGTGGGAAAACGGGGGTTAGTAGTGGTAATGCCAATTATGGTAGTAACAGATTTAGCAGTCTTGTGCTAATGTTGTTTGTGTGGGAGTGATGTGACGAATAATGTAATACAGTCGGGGTTATTGGACCGGATGATTAGAAACCATTCAAGGAATATGACGGCATGCAGTAAAAGAATACCGGGAAGTAAGAGCAATAGAAGAGGCAAAGACTGAAGGAAAATAATGCACGAATGAGGTGAAGCAACAGTTAAGGCCTGGACAACGAGAGGAGGAAAGATGCCACAGTTGTATCTTTGTTGTCTCATAATTTTTTGTGTTGTTTACTTAATTTCGTCTGGTTATAGTTAATTATTGGTGAATGCTCTCCGCTGCCTATCACAATGTGGTTTATTTGTCCACATAAAATAATTTTAACATATATAACAATCCCCACAGCTATTGTGGGAATCAGCATTTAATCCACAACCATTCTATATTACAGGTATAGACAATCCAGGAATAACATATTCACAAAACTTATCTCTAAGTCATAGTGACCAGTCGCAGCTTATATACAACTAGTTCGGTGCTTTATTTTTATGAGGATCCGAAACAGATGGGTCGTGTCTGGACCTGTTTCACAGGACTCCATGATAACATAGTAGTTATGTTATAATATATGCTATGTATGTTATGAACGCATTATATTTTGCATGTGAATAGCGTGGAAATGTTTCGTATCCAATTTCATTAAGTTTCTCACCATTTGCCTAGCACCTCCGTACCAAACTATCACTCACGGTTGTCCGTTCGCCTGCCCTCTCTCTAACCCTGACCTTCACTTCCTTCCACCGAGGGGGATACAGAAACTTTGGTGCGTGGGTGTACATTTAAATGCAATATTAATTTTCTGGAGAGACATGAAATGCCTAACCAGTAACGTAGAAAGAAATCAATAAACGATCGATAATGCAGAAATTCATATTCTGTGAAAATATCATGAGGAATGTAGTTTTTCTAATGAACTCGGATGTTGACCTGGAACTCTTAGTCTAGTAAAAGTAAAACTGTCATCTCTATTTATCAGTAAACTGCTGTTTTAGGTAGAAATATAAGAGTATCATTCCCACGGTAATATATACGTCATAGAATCGGATGTCGATTAATCATCATAGATTTTTTTTTTTCTGACGAGGTCATCGAGATCACAGTTATTTTCCAAACCTCGTCAAAACAATAAAAACCACAGTAATGTCAAAGAGGTGTCCTTAGCTCACCTCGAAATTACACATCATGAAGACATGCCGCCTTTAAAATTAAGCAGCCTCATGTGAATGGCACTTTTTTTTTTAGCCTTGAGATGTTTATAATGTATGGGTCACGATAAGATTAATTATTGGTCTTTCTGGGACTTGTACCGACATAGCAACTCCCAGTCGGTAACGTGATATTAAATTTTTATACGTAACGTCAACCGCTGGGTTACGGGGTGAAAGTTATAATGATCACTTCAAAGGAATGTACTGAACTGTGTGGGGAATAGTTGGAAATCATTGGCAGATAAGACATTGTAATTGTTTTCATGCAACCATTCATCATGTTTTAATGTGAATGATAGATGTTACATCATGAAATGTTCAACATTAGATTATCAATTGAAGTCAAAGGATTAGCTGCTTGCACTATTATGCGATTATTCAGTATACAAAGCAGTATTATGAGAAGCATTTTCGCACAAAGCATAGGTATATTAGTTCATCAATAAGTGAAACAAAATTTGAATTGGGGATCACTCAGAGAAAGTATCTCAAAGGACAACTCGAATCACCTGAAGTTGTAAAGGTTACAATGCTACCACACGTAACGCGGAGGCAGGGGCGTAGCCAGAAAGTTCACGGGGGGGGGGAGGAAGATGTCTATAGATCCTCTGCAGGTGGGGTGTCTGGGGAGACGCTGTGAGCCCCGCCCCCCCAGATTTTTTTTTTTTTTAATTACCTACTTTTAGGGGCTTTCTGAGGCCTATGATGGTATGTATTGGGATACTTAGATGATAACTCATTATAGTGAAAATGTCGGAAAACAAAGCTAGAAAATGATTTTGGCTGAAAAAGCTTTTCCTTATGGAATAAATGAACAATAATGCATATGGGAGTCTCATTTCTCTCTCTCTCTCTCTCTCTCTCTCTCTTTCAAGGGATTTATTAAATTATTTATATATTCATCCATTTATTTATTTTTAAAGATTTATTATACTTTTTTTTTTAGCACCATACTATTTCAAGATCCTCAAGGGGGGGCGGCCGCCTCCCCTCCCCCTTCGGTACTCCCCTTGCGATGAGTGTTGGCTAGCCAGGTACCGCAGCTCCGGGCGGATGGCAGTGTCCGACTATGTTGACGCCGGCTGCGTGGAAGTGTTCGGTGGGAGTGGGGATTGCGTTTAATTTGAGACTTGACGTGCAAGTGGATCTTTAATGTTTGACAGCTGAAGCATTCATAGGCCTATTCCTTGATCTGCTTCCTCATACCTGGCGATACAACCTGTTTGCCGATGAGACTCAGGGTGGCAAGAATCCATGGGTGTGCCAAGGTGTGGATGTGGTGGAAGAAGTGCTAGTGTAATTGTGCTGGAATGTATGAAGCTCGGGTGGCCACAGGATACGTCACACCGGAGTCCAAGTGGGGAGCCGAGGATAGGGAACTGCTGGAGCTGAAGGATGGTAGTGTTGTGTCATAAAGATACGGACTCCTCATCCCCCTCTAATGCGTGTGCAAGGGCAGTGTAGTTGACAGGAGTGGTGAATGGCAGTGCGGACGGGGTGGCATGTGACTGAACTAACTGCTGCCTCCTTGATCATGCTGCCCCAGGTTTCTAACACAATGCCTCGCGAAAGGGCATCTGTCACAGCATTGTCCTGCCCTCGAATGTGACTGTTATCTGTGGCATAATTTTGAAATGAACACTGGTTGCTGATGCACCTCGGGGAGAAGTTTTCACCACATTGAGCCATGGCGAAATCAGGAGCTTGTGGTCCGTTAATACATGGAACTCTCAGGCATCGAGAAAGTGGCAGAAGTGAGGGATAGCTTTGTAGATGACCGAGAGTTCCCTGTCACAGGCACTGTACTTTCTCTGTGCAGGCTCCAGGCAGTGACTGAAGAAGACAATAGGTTTGAGGGATCCATCAATTTCTTGTTGCAAGACCATCCCTGTAGTAAAGGAAGAGGTGTCCATCGTAAGGACTGTGGGGGCATTAGGGGCTGGATGGGCAGGGAGCGTGAGCTGCACCAGACGATCTTTAATAGTGGTGAATCCTTTTTGGAATTCCTTCAACCACATAAGAGGCTTGTTCGATGTTTTCTTTAGCTCCTTCAGGAGATCGCTGAGAGAAGCCAGGAGTGTGGCAGCATGGTGGACGAAGCAGTAGATTTTCGTTGGTTGAACTCCTTTGCCGTTTACACATGCTCGGGTGGGAGGCAGTGTTGCCAGGCAAAGCATGGTGGACCAGAGGTAACTAGGACTCTGTAACTGCCCTAAGGACAGTCACTAGGTTCCACCTACTTCTTAGTGACTCAGTTGGGGAGATTTGGATTTTTTTTTTCCTATCATCAATGGTCTATGACAGGATACATAACCAGGTCCCCTTTGATTATTTGTGCAGTCTCCCGTTCTCCTGGAATCATCAGATGCTGAGGCCAGAATAATAATAATTAGTTACGTATTTTATTTTGTAGTCACAATAAGAAAACTTTGTTATGAGGTAAGGTATGTGTAATATGAACAAGATCTGAAGACCCTAAGGTAACGTCTTGTGTAACATGAACAAGTGAGACAAAGGTGTCGAAGAACGCATATGTCTGCTACTGTTTCATACAGATTCCCTGACCCAACAGAGATTTGGATTTCTTTTTCTATCAGCAATGGTCCATGTCAGGACGCATAACCTGGGCCTTTCAGATTCCTTGTGCAGTCTCTGGATCTTCCGGAATCGTTGCGAATCTCTGAGGCGAGAATAATAATACCAGCGAAAACAATAGTCTCCACCTTCATGGTAGATGGAGACAATTTATTCTGTGCACCACCCAGTGTTTGTGTGTGGTTGTTTGTGGAGCAGGGGTGGTGAGCCTGGGAAGCTCCAGGAGCAGGGTGTCGTTGGGTGATCATAGGTTGATATGTGTTATGCATGATGTGTCCCCATTGCAAGGATTTGCTGTGATAGAGAGGACTGTAAGCCTGTAGGTGAGCTGGCAGCGTTTGTTATCAACCAGGATTCCTTGCAACCATTAAAAAAAAAAAAAAATCCATACCCAAGGTGGGGTGATGCACGTCAGCCACAGTGGAGGACCAAGTGGTGCCTTTCCTTACTCGAGGTACATTGTTAATTGCCGTAGGTGGCAATTGGACTTCCGTTGGTGGCCAGGTCATACAAGGGATGGGACAACACTGACGGTAGCCCCTGTGTCAAGAAGAAAACACATGGCTGTTGCCCAATCCACCATGAACATCAGGGTACGAGGCGAGAGAAGAGATGAGGAAGGGGAGGCGGTAGTCACCCTTCCCTGCTCTACTCATTTCCCAGCCATCCACGTGGGGGTGTTCAGCGTTGCGCTTGCACACCAAACTGGCGGTGGTACTAGCAATATAGGGATTGTTTATGAGGGAGTCTAAGGGCTAGGGGCGTTTGGTGTTGGAATGAACTAGTGACAGGAGATGTACTATGGACACATGGAAGTCATCGTTCAGTTTCCTCGAGACAGGCAAGCACTTTCACTAACACATCATCACAGTTTGGCTGAACGACCACAGTTTTAAACTCCCTCTTTTTGTCTGACTGAATTAGCTGGTGTTTGCTGCACAAGATGTGGGTTTAGCACTGTTTTGGCGACGCTAGTAATGGCAGTGGTGGGTGAGTCCGCCTAATCTTGGGGTGGTTTTTGTACTGCACAGTCAACAGTACTTATGGTAGTGAAAGCAGAGTATGGTGCGATGGCACGGGACATCGCGTGAGGGCGGCTGTAGGTACTTGTAGTATACTCAAACTGGTCATGCAGGCGATCCGCCATTTGGCCAAATTCATGCAGGCTACCGAAGTCCTGGATCAGTGTAATGTGCAGCTTAATTTCGTTGCTCATGCAGTGGATGAGATATTGGCAAAGAACTGGATCTGGGAGGTTAATGTCTGACGTGCTGAGGACTTGCATGTGAGCGATTAACACAAAACAGTGTCTGCCATCTGCCCCGATGTCATTATGTTCCTTGAGGTATGTTAGGCGTGTTTTACTTAGTGCATCCTAATGGGTGGATTCTGTTGCATCATATTTTCTTTCTTATAACGGTGTCTTGATGATGTGAAAGATGATTGTGACCATCCTCCGATAGAATGGCTCAGTATTGCGTGATATCGCTGTAGGTCGTGAATTTGGGGTCATTAAGTCAGGCATCCACAAGACGTAACCACGTTGACACATCCGAGAAGAATGGCGGTAACAGGAGTGTGCTGTCCATTGTACGTGATATCTCCGAGTCACCAATGTAGCAGATTGGGATTCTTAATACCTCATAGGACAATATCAGACACTCTTTCGTGGGGTCTAGGTTGTATATTATTGATGTAGTACAACATTCTGTATGTTACAAGGGTATGTTGTGAGAGAAGGAAGTACCGTGTTGTGTGGTTAGGTGACTGAGAATGTAGTAGCTGACTGCAGGTGGGAGTATGTGCTTTTATTATGGCTTATCCATCTGTGACTCAGCAGTCACATGACAACCGGTGGTGGACTACACTACCTGCTAGTCTCTTCTGAGAGATAGCAGTCACTTGATAACCATCGGTGGGCTTAAATACTTTCTGAACCCTTCTGGGAGACAGCAGTCACTTGACAACTTGTGGTGGACTTAACTACCTGCGGGAGTTTAACCCACTTGTCAGCCGGTAAGTTAAAGTTAATCCAACTTAAGGAGGATTGGGAAGTCGCGCCGCATACCTCAGTGGATTTAGCGGGCAACCATGCATAGTTCAGCGGATTTAGCAGGCGACCAAGAGTGGTGTATTGTAGTGTACTGTATCATGTGGTACGCTACAGGGGTAAAGAAACTGGGGATGGAAATGTGATAATACGGTAAAGAAAATTATTGCGTGATGGTTACTCCTCATACTAAAATCCTAAAAATACTGAAAGCTTCTAAAGTCCTGTCTCTTCTTATTTTCTTCATTGTCTTTGAGACTCTGTGAAGGGAATCCTGAGGAAATGGCACTGGTGACTCTGTTTGGCCAATCAAAATAATTTACGTAAGTTGTTGGGGACTTACCATATTGATTTTCAAAGACTATGAAGAGAATAAAAGGAAAGACGACAGAACTTTGATACGAATTTTACAGTACCGAAGTCCACTAAAATATCGTCAAAATCTGAGTTAATAAAAATATTTTTTTTCTGACGAATCTATTCAACTTACGACAGAGTGAAAGAAGAGTGCTGGGCAAATGTGGAAGAGTGCATGGAAAAGTTTGAGAGGAGCGGGAGAGTGTTTTTGGTTGGACATATGAATGGAAAAGTGGAGAATGTGAAGGTGGATGGAGCAGCTGGTGAATGAGGTGTGCTTCCAAAAATGTATGAGAATGGCAGGACTCTAGTAGATAACCGTGCAGGGAGGGGGTTGGTGATGGCCAATACCCTCTTTAGGCACAAAATGATTCACATGTATATGTGGTGAATGATGTGAAGGGTGGATAGTGAACTGAATGAACGGAAGGCAGTGATTGATTACGTGTGTGTGGATGAGAGAATTAGAAGGTATGTACTGGATGCAAGACCATGCAGAGGTTGGGGGAGTAAACTTTCTGACCACCACTTGGTGGTGGTGAAATTCACGGTACAAATGCGATGGATAAGTAGGAGAGTAGGGCACGAAGAAGTAGTCCATACAAGGAGGGTAGAAAAATTGCAAGAGGAAGAACAAAGGAAGAATATAAGAGAGAAGTAGAGGAGCGATTGGGTAAATATGCTGTGGAGCATGAGGGAGGTGGAAGGTATGTGCAAGGTATTCATAGAAGATACCTGTGCAGCATGTCACCTGGTGTGTGGGGTAAGGAGAAGGCGAAAGGGGGTGCAAGGAACAGCATGTTGGAATGCAGAGTTATGACAAGCTGGGAACAAAAGAAGACAGCATATAGTGAGTGGATTGGAAGCACAGGCATGGAGGAAGTTGAGAGACGGAATAGAGAGTTATACGTAGAGGGGAAGAAATAGGTGAAAAGATCAGTGAGAGAGAAAGAAGAGAGTGGATGAGGAATTTGGAAGGAATTTGAGTGTAAGTGGAGGGAATGTAAGAAAATATTTTGGAAGGAGATAAAGAGAGTTAGACAGCACGATAAAGAAGATAGTAGGGGTTGTGAAAGATTAAGATGGTAGACTGATAGTGAAGAATGGAGAAAAAGAGAGCAGATGAAGAGAACACTTTAAGGAACTGTTAAACATTGATATTGAAAGTAATGCGAGTATAAGTGGATGTGGAATGGCTGGGAGAAGGAGAGAGATGAGAAGGAAGGAAGAGAACAGTAGGATGAAAGTAGTGGAAGAAATGAAGAAAGTCGAAATGGGGAAAGAGCCAGGAACTGGAGTGTGAGGTGAAATGTTGAAGCATGGGGGAGAGATAGTAGTAGAATGGATGTTGATGATGTGCAGATTGGCCTGGGAGGAAAGTAAGAGTCCCGGAGGCTTGGAAGTCGGGTATAATTACTCCCCTGTTCAGAGGAAAAGGGGAAAAAGAAATGTCTGGTTATTATCGGGGTATTTGTCTTCTTACTGTAATAGGAAAAATATATGGTGGGATACTTATGGACAAAGTTAAGGGGAGTAACAGAGGAATTAGTTGGAGAAGAACAAAGAGGTTTTAGGAAGAGAAGAGATTGTGTAGATCAGATTTTCATATTTAGGTCCTTAGTGGAAAAGTTTCTAGAGAAAGGAAAGAAAGCATACGACAGAGTGGATAGGCAAGGAATGTGGAAGATATTAAGAATATATGGAGTAAATGAGAAACTGCTAAATGCCATAAAGAGTATGAATGAGGGCATTAAGACTGCAGTGCGTATGGATGGTGAACTGAATGAATTTCTCTATCTGAAGATTGGATTGAAATAGGGATGTGTCATGTCTCCATAGTTGTTCAGTCTATTTATGGATGGGGTTATAAAATACAATAGATCCAAGGTAGGGCAGTGGATGTTGGCGTGACCCGAATGCGAGAGGCCAGCATTTGGAAGCTTCCTGTTCTGTTGTTTCCAGATGATACTGTACTGTTAAGTGAAGACGAAGGAGAACTGCAAGGTTTAGTGAATGAGTTTGGGAGAGTGTGTAGGAAATGGAATTTAAAGGTGAATGTAGGGAAGCATAAAGTTGTGGTCTTGGAGAGAAATGAAGTCACTGAATGTACAGTGAGGATGAATGGTGTCGAAATGGAAAATATGAGTGCATTTAAGTATTTGGGTAATGTGATGAGTATGGATAGAAGTTTTTGGAGGATGAATTAATTGAAGGGATACAGCAAGGAAGAAAAGTTGCTCGTTCTTTGAAAGCAGTGATAAGAAATAGGGAAGAGAGCATGGAAGTAAAAAAGTCACTGCATAAAAGTACTGTGATACCGAATCTAATATATGGAAGCAAAGCTTAGACCTTGTTGGAAGGACAGAAGTCAAGAGTGAGAGTAGTGGAAATGAGTTTTGTGCAAGGAGCATGTGGAGTTACATGGAGAGACAGACTGACAAATGATGCAGTGAAGGAGCGTAGTGGCATAGATGTGGATGTGATGAAAAGCGTTAGGAGAAATACACTGAGTTGGTTTGGCCTTGTGGAGAGGATGGAGAGCGAGAGACTAACCAGGAAAGTGTATGTGAAAGAGGTGGGAGGGGGAGAGGGAGGAGGAGACCGAGGATGAGATGGAGGGATAGAATGCAGAGGCATATGAGAGAAGGGGATTGGGCTGGGGAAGGCAACGAAATAGCGGGGGACAGGGTGACATGGAGGTGATTTGTTTGTGACCATCCCTTACGAGATTAAGGCGACTGGTTACACATAGATAGGCAGACAAATTTCTTGCAGTGAAAAGGTTGATGAAGGCTTTATCTAAGTATTCCAGTTAGGATAACTTAAGGGTAAAATGCAAAATAGGTCAGGGGATTACAGTCTTAAGACCTGTAGATTGAAAATCTTCTGGAAGGGTTCCTGAACACCTTGCTAGGAATGATTCACCGTAAGCTGTTTGCATATATTTGTGAACACCTGCAACAGATACACATCAACTTAGTCCTTGGGCCCGTCATGGTTTCTCATGACTGAACAATATCTGTTTGGTGTTAAGCTAAGTACTGGCAGATTCCCAGAAGTAACCAACAGCAGACAATACGTGAGTCGTGAGAGCTAAAATTTCTCTCAGAATAAAGCATAGTTTCGCACATCTGTACCTACTGCAGCAAAAAGATTAGCTTTTAAGCACAAATACAGAATCATTTCAGGCTGACTAAAGTTCGTGCACTTTAACTTGGCTCAGATTTTCGTCCTTTTGCAGCTTATTTCATGTCGCTTAGTGGCAAAGGAAAAAACATTTTTGCGATTCTGTATTCTTTCCATTGCACTTTTCCATTTTCGAGGCTAGTATCATATTGTATTATTAGTTTTTTGTTACAGCTCTGGTTTTAAGATAAAGAAGTGACAGGTTTAGGCCAGGTAAAGCGAACAGAGTATAGTTACACTCGGGGTATGATTTGAGTGGCAACAGCCGAGCATAGCTCGAAATGAAGCACCCTTTCATACCACTCCATACTCGTAGTCTAACTAACCAATGAGGGGTGATGAAGTACTTGTTTGTAGTGGGTAACTCATTTGCTACGACTGGAGCATTTGGGTATTTCATTTAGGCTAACACCAAAATAGTTTCGTCATCTGAGAGTAATCCTAACAGAAGCTTCGAAAACTCTCTCGATTCACTGTTTCTTCTGCTATTCTTGACAACTAGGAAAGTATCCACTGTCGGTTTCAGAGGCCATGTCGCATCGATTTTTGAGAATAACGTAGTAAGTAACAGTTGGATCAGTATGATATTTGGCCACAGTGTGCTTCATACCCTGCGGTAATTTTTGGCAGCATAGTGGAGTACGTAAATGAAATAATTAAGGCAGTTGTCCTTGAGAAATGAGGCTGAATATCAAAATAAAGGACAGGGATACGAACGATACTACGGAAACGTAGAACCTACCACGTGAGTGACGTCAGTAGACAGGCTCCTCCCACCACCCACTCGGGACACTCCCACCCCTACCATCTCCCTCCTTCCCTCCCTCCCTCTCTTCGAAACCATGGTCGAAACTTCAATCATCGGCACTTGCTTTATAGCCTATATAATGATATATTATGTAACTGACGCATGCAATATGTGTTACTATAGTTGGTATATTTGTATTGATGGTGACACATAACAGAGCGAGAGTAGGGTAGAATGGGGCTGAAAATGCCCGGCATGATAGGAGAGCATTGGTTCGGTAGAAGTGAGGAGTGGTGTAGTTTTGTGGTGGAATGATACGCCATGTATATAAGGTGTTATGTGGTCCTCGTCAGCCATGGGTTAATTCTATTTTGTAATTGCTATCGATTATAGCTCATGAAGCAGGTCATCGTGGCTTTAGTATTCCATTTCTAGCTAACACCAGACAGTTATAATAGCTGAATGTAAGGCTCGTATTCTCTTCCTTAACCCACTGCGTCCCGGAAGATTTTTCTCTGGTGACTGCCCCCCCCTCAATTCCGGCAGATTTTCGGAAAGTTTTTTATTTGGCTAAAACCTCCGGTTTTTATGAGAAACATCGAAAATTCAGAGAGAAAGTGCTCACCTGAGCTTAGAAATGCCCTGTACAGGTGACTTTCCCCTCACCTGGTACCGTCTTCTATGGAGCCACGCTCTAGAGAAGACGTTTTCTGTGGGAGGGGTAACTATTCAAAACCACTCAGAATAGGTAGATATTTATTTATTTGGTATGAATTTATATGTAGTACAAGAGAATATTGGTTTTCACTCAATAATACACGTGATATAAGCATTGTTTCACTCACCAAACACATCAACACACCGCACCTTCCTTGGCGATGTAACCCCATCACTTCTGATCGTTTCTTCCCCTGGCACCACATACACTTTGTCCTCCACATTGTCATCGACTGGGGAATCACTCTCGCCTTGAATTTCGTACCGTGGCGCGACATGTCTTTACTGGCCAGGTCACTGGTAACAGGTGAGTTTCCGAGAATTTGGGGTGCAGGGGGGGGGGAGGTCACACAGGATAAGAAATTGTCCCCACTTGGCCTCATGTAGAGGAAGGTGTCCCACGTATGCATACCAATAATCATGCATGAAATTTGAAAAATGTGCAAATGACGGACCTCGCAATTGCAAACTGTATGGATACATCATCGTGACAAAACGTGCTGACGTATCCATACGACAACGGGACCCCTCGGGTTAGGTTGACAATTTACTTTTTGATATGGCTGGTCATTACCTTTTGTATGGTAGCAGAGTATGGCGATATTCGATGAATTTATGGTAAAAGGAGGAGGACAGTAAGGTGTAATTTGCAAAATAAATCACTGGTGAAACAGGTGTTGGAGAGCTTCTGTACTCAACAAGACTAAGAACCAGTCACAGAAGTCTGAAAGTTTTAATGAAGGTACGTACCACTCTCTCCATGATCAGACTTACTCTCATACTCTACTTCACCTATCAGCAGACGATTTTATTTTGCAGAATGAGTCATTCCGAACCTAAATGTTAATACTAGTACCATTAATTCTCTCATGGTCTTGAAAACTTCAATATTTTAATTAAACTAGGGCAGGACGATTTCATTCTTCCTGAGAGTGAGTCATTGGAGCCTGAGAGCGATAACTGAGGGATTACAGTGACTTCATTGAAGAGTAACGAGTTAAACCATAGTTTTGCATTCAGTCCATCGTCTGGCACAAGTAAGCATAGACAGTACTAGGTAACATATTGATTTAAGAGTAATTATATGCCTATTAATGTAAGAGGTAGTGGTCAATTGAACAGAGAAGAGATATGTTGTTGAAAAGACGCTAGCGCGATCCCAGGCTGGGATTAGGAACAAGTAAATTATCTGGATCTCGTGAAAGTGGGCTTAACGATCTTCCACATTATCCACTATAATTTTCTTACTCAAACTTAGCCCAGATTTTTCTTCCTATCGTAGCTTATTACTATCATTAGGACAGTGGCAGAAAAAGACTGTGCTATGGCTGTACATCCTTTTCATGGCACTTCTTCGTAACTAGCACCATGCTCAAGTGTTGAACTAGTGTAACAATTTAGCAACTAATATGGCGAGATGGCAGTTTTAGGCCAAGTTAGAATAAAAAGGGTGTGGCATGTCATAAAATCACTTTCCCTCATGGCAACACACCATATCGAATGAGATGTTTTTAGTATGGACGGGGGACATTAGTGCCCAAGCAATGACCTGTGTAGGTTAGTGGCACCCAGGAGTACTACTGGCCATGAGAAACAAGATATCAAGGTTATCACTAATGTCTCAGAGTAGATTGGTGGCTGAGTAAATCCTTTAGAGTAATCAATGGAAAAGTAAAGGGTGTGTGATGGTCCAGCAGCAGTCTAATCCACATCTGAATGGGGATATGAAACGTGAAAACCAGAGCGAGAGAAAATAGAATGATGAGAGTGGTAGATAAGGAAGAGATAGAATATATTTAGTCAGTACGATAAGATAATGCAGTGCTATACTGTATGATAACTGTCAGCGGGGCTTTGCAGCATGGTTCAGAGTTCTGGGAAAGTGAACGTCGGCGCCTGAATATAAGCAGAGTGTATATGAAGAGCGAAGCAATGGACGATGAAAGAGATGATTCAGTGTTACTGAATGAAGAAACGTGTAAAACAGTGCAAACGGAAGACGTACTTTTATTTCATATTGCTGTCTGCAAACAATTATATTCAATTTAGGGGATAATTTCCATATAGAGGGAGTTAGCTACAACGTTTCCTTTACTCGTTCATTGCGATAGCTCTCTCCTGAGCTGAATAGACTGGTCTACAGAGAACAAAAATAAACCATCACATTATGTCAGTGCAGTAACAGAAAAGAGAGGGAACAATGAATAGGAAACTAAGAGTAGAACAGCAGAGGAAGAAAGAGTGGCTAGTGCTATGAAAACCTTGGGTATGGAACAGGAAACTGAATACAGAGGGTATGGGAAGAGTATTTTAGGATTAGTTCCCACATCTACCTCTCGATTCCTGTGACGGATTCCTAACTTAAATTCTTCTACCTCCTGACGATTTTACTCAGGTTGCAGGGCCGGATCCAGCACTTTGGAAAAGGGGACGATGGGGGTTATTCTAGCATAATCACTATAAGTTTGAATTCATTCTTACATATTAGCTAATTCCACAGTGTTAATAACCAAATAGCTCTTCTCATGTACATGATTCCATGATGTTTGTGTAAAATATTTATTGCATTTGTAAAGGTATACAATTTAATTTATTACACATAATCACTGTCTGCCGAAAATAATGGGACGGGAGAGTAACCCTCCACGCCCCCCCACCTTAAATCCGTGCCAGGGTTAGGAGAGATTCTCTTAAAAATCGACAAATTATACATGGCCCCATTCATATCTTGGGTTCGCTCCTAAACTGAATATTAACGTTTGGTAGGAGTAAGAATTTAATTTAAAAAAAAACAAAAGTACAGCCATGTGCAAAATTTCGCCAACAATATCTCCGCCGGCTGTAGTCAGATCGTATTGCATACACTATTTTTATGTGATAGCACTCTAAAGCTCACGACAAAAGAGTATGAAAAGGAAGGATATTCTCTGTCGTTGGGGAGGAATGAGCAGTATGAGAGTGTGGACACAATATTAGAAGATGACTGTCAGCGTACTTTTGCTCATGACTACATATTATAAGAATTAAAAGGTCAACGTGAATGTGCGAAACAGTATAATGACCGAAATATAAGAAATCAGTTAAGAGAAAGAGTATTGGAAGTAGGAAAGCTGGGGAATATGTGCTGGATGAGTAGAGTTGGCAGGATTAGATATACTGTATGTTGAAATAACTGTGGATTAGCTTCCTGATTTCGGTGATACGGTTTTTAGACCATTCCTTCTATCTCCAGATGATTTTATTCAGCTTAGGGATGGGATATTTAAGGCCGTAGCATATCTCATCACTCATACAAATCCTTTCAAAGTTCACATATAGACTGGTAATGGAAAATAAAATATATATGTGTCGAGAGAATAAAAAAGTTAAGGTCTATTGATCAAAGGGTAGAAAAATATGTGATAAAATGGAGGAAGAGGAAGGAAGTGGACTGTTAAAATGAGCTAATGGGGCTGAAGATAGAGACGTGGATGGGAAATAACGAGATTAATAACTGGCAAATGAAATGTGAGAAAACAAGGTAGGGAAGTGCGGGAAAAACCATAAATGAATGCTGACACAAATGCATAGATAAAAAAAAATTATATACAGTAACAAACCTAACTCTCGAGGCACTTAATAACGATAAATTACTAGACAGTGGGCAATAACTTCCAAAACCCATTGATTCCACTGTCTGAGTCCAGTAAACTTTTTCATTGTATTATTTATTAGTTTCACAATCGACTAAAAATTGGAGTTGTACGTGACTGGGGTTACATTCCTCTCCCTCTCTCTCTCTCTCTCTCTCTCTCTCTCTCTCTCTCTCTCTCTCTCTCTCTCTCTCACACACACACACACACACACACACACACACACACATACACACATTTTATTTATTGACGCCCTTTATATTTCATTGTCATTGAGCATGCTATCAGATGTAATGATTCAGCTAAGAAGTAAGTTATCGAACCGGAAGTGTCATTAACTTCTTTAATTCTACGACTTTTTACTGTTTTATTCTAGTTACCATCGGTCGATTTTGTTAATCTTAGGGACGACTTACTAGTGGAGTTAATGTAAGTGAGAGAGGGAGACCGAGGATGAGATGGAGGGATGAAGTGGAGAGATATATGAAGAAAATCTGAATGCGAATCGGAGAAAGGGCAACCAAACGGCAAAGGACAGGGCGACACGGAGGCGAATAAGGCTCCTGACAACAGGTAGGTTGATTGATGAAGGACCTTTTACAATGCAACCGATAAAAAAAGGCGCTGGCTAACCTCCCGAGTGCGAAATATATCTGTCGTGTGCTGAGTACATTCGTGTAGTAACAATAATAATAAAATGAAAAATGAAGCTGACTCCTTGAGAAGGGATCTAACTTATGTTGAATAAAATCGTCTGGTGGTGGCCTGATGGAAAGCACGTGACAGAACTGAAGGGATTCATTTAGTATTTTAGCAGAATAAAAAATGGTTTGGACCCATCCGTTTTGGAAATCTAATATACTATAGCACTAGCCGTGGAGGGGGAGGCCGAGGATGAGATGGAGGGATGGGGTGGAGATGTATATGAGAGAGGGGGGTGTGAGTTGGGAGCAGGGCAGTGAAATGGATAGGGACAGGGCGACGTGGAGGCAACTTGTTTGTGGCCACCCCTTACAGGATTGAGGCGTCTGGCAATAGATAGATAGACTAGCCGTGTGTGTGTGTGTGTGTGTGTGTGTGTGTGTGTGTGTGTGTGTGTGTGTGTGTGTTTTGGGCAGCCGAAACTACACATTCAAATCGCACCAAAATTGGCAAAAACATCACAAAAAAATCGCTGATGTGAAAAAACTTGGTCCCATCACGATTGAAAAACTTTTACTGTATTTAATGAGCGATCACATTTTGACCAAAAAACGCCCCTCCCGGCATAGGATCTCCGTAGAATTTTTTGCCCAGAGCTACAACTAAAATATACTAGAGCCCTCCGCAGGAGCAAGTGCGAGGGGCCCGAAGGGCCCACGAGTACTTGTAATTATGCTATTGTGTTTAAGATCAGTAATGTGTTTTAACTTTACCTTTAGTGTTTCCATATGATCCCTTTACTGTTATTATTACTATTATTATTATTATTATTATTATTATTATTATTATTATTATTATTGAAGAAAGAAACACCGATGTGGGACTTAGGCGAAACGTCAGTACACACTACGTGCCACATCGGTGTTTGTCTCCTATTATTATTATTATTATTATTATTATTATTATTATTATTATTGTTGTTGTTGTTGTTGTTGTGGTTGTTAGATTTGAAGAGGCTTCTCGAAATGGAGAGGTTAGATACAGTCGTCATCGGCATCTTCATCACTAGACATTACCCAAGGTTGAAGAAATTCTGGCAGTGCTAAGAAAGAGAAGAAAATACGTCACTGGTATCAAAGGGATTTAAAAATTTCATGATGGAGAACTTAACTTGTTGGATGGCGTAGACAATTCAGAACGTCTGTATGATGGGTGAATGGTTACACGGTACAATGTATTGGCCAAACTTTTAATAGGTTTAGTGTTTTTATATTTGCCTTTTCATGTTCCTGGACTCTACCGTTACCTTCTACGGGCGGTAAATAGGCCTAGAATGATGGGCCGATAGTAAGCCATTGTTATGAATAATTTTCTGCTAGTAAGGAAATGGAGACCCGGCAAAACAAACTGGCTGCTTTGCCTTAAAATACAATGACCAGGGGTGGCCACTTTCATTTGCAATGCACGCCATACTATCAGCTCGATATCTGCCTAGCGACATCTGACCTCCCTCTCACCTGCTGGCTGAGGTATGAAGTAGCGCTGCAGATTTCACTTCGTCAAAACCTATGGATATTGCTTCCCACTGTATTTGATGTTATTGTGTGCGAAATGATGGGTAGATGTGGGTGCTGCTGATCTAACTAATGAACATCCCTACCAAAATAACAGTACAACGAACCAGATGGTTTGAACCACTGGTGAGGAGAGTGCCCTTGGCTTCCCACCAAATGTTGTATCATCCAGAAAACCTAGTCCAGGACGGTAACTCATGACAATGGAGGTTACAGACAATTTCCCAGGGTCTGAGGTGCTTAAAACTCCTGATGTTACAGTTGCACGTTTCAAAATGAACCATCCTAAGCTATAAAGTGTCTCAGTCAGCAACATCCACAACCAGTTGCAAAAAGGACCTGAACCTGCCATCACACTTGCCAGCCAAGAAACTACTTCTGACGAAACAAACGCTCTAGAAACGGCTGGATTTTACTAGAAAATTCAAAGATTTAACTTTAAAAATCTGGAGGAAGGCGATGTTCCCTGAAGAGAGCACCTTAATGTTTTTTTCCTCGTATTACACAGGTAAAGAGGCTTTTCAGTGTCAGTCGCTGCGACCCCCACTGCACACAAACACAGTAATAGCGTAATTGTGTGGGGTTGTTTCAGCGAGGAAGTGGGCAGAGGAGGACTCTACTTCCTTTCTATTAAAAAAAAAAAAAAGCATTTTATGCTGGACTCTGCTCCACGTCAGAAAGTAAAAAGTGTTTTCAGATTCTTCTCAGATCATTAAAGTGAAGTGATGGATTGGTCAGTTAACTAACTCGTCGGATTAGAATTCCATCAGAAACGCATGAAAATATAGGAAAGACATGCTTGCTTACAGCATGAAACACCTCGTCAGTGCCTCGCCTTATTTATGATAAGTTTCGCTGAGGAAAGCGAACTTATGGTAGCTCTAGTAAAAAAAAAAAAAAAATTGAAGTGTGCGGAAGAAAGGAAAAAAGAGATGCCGCCAGAAGAAAAATGACCGAAAGAACAAAAATGTGAATGACACAAAAAGAACATAGCCAAAAAACGAATTGAACTGCCAAAATTTTGCAGACAATGTCCTAACGCCTCCAGACTGTAACTGAGGCCAAGTGCAACATGACCAAGTTATAGGATGCAGTTATGCTCCATACCTCTGTTTGTATCATTAATATATTCCCCTGGAGTGTGATTTTTCTCAGTTTTGCGAAGCAGGATGGTATCATTTTTGGCAACGCGCCCGATATCGTAGGTGTGTGTATGTGTTTGTGTGTGTGTGTGTGTGTGTGTGTGTGTGTGTGTGTGTGTGTGTGTGTGTGTGTGTGTGTGTGTGTGTTTTAAGTCCATGGATTTTAGTGATACGTCCCCGGTAGGTTCGTCCGGTTCCTGCGGAGGTCTTCAACTACGTGTAATTTTCCAACTATGATTTTTAGGTGGGTTAGCCCCCTATCCAAATTTAAAAAATTTCGGGAATAATGGAAAAAGGGCAGATATGGCTTTGAAATCGTAACATATGGTGTACAAAAAACTCTTAACCGTAATGCAACATTTGGGAATTGTGTCCCCCCCCCCGCAGCAATTCTTGGGGGGATCAACCCCTTCCCAAAAATTAAAATGATCAGAAAAAAGGGAAAGTGAGCAGATGGATTTCAAAGAAACTTCTTAGGTCTCTTTGGCTGGGCAATTGATAATGTCCTCCATTACATAAAAATTTTCACCAATATTTTTAGGGGTGTCAGCCCTCCTCCAAAACTTAAGAAGGATACAGTGTAGGGGAAGGAGGGCAAATATTACTTTGATATCTTTTTACGTAGTGTACAATGGACACCATCTCATCCGTAACGCGCTATTTGGCGAGCGTGGCCCCTAATGATTCTTGGGGGGTCTACTCCCTCCCGCAAAGAAAAAAAAGCTTTAGTAGCGGGGGAAATACGTGAATGAAACATCCCAGATGAGTTTGTTTGGTAACTGGAAATGTTTTCCACAATATAAAATTTTTCATCCCTGAATTTTAGGGGTCAGCCTCCTCTCACCTAATTAGAAATTCTCAGAAACGGTGAAAGGATCGCAAATGTGGTTTTGATATCTTAGTATATGTTGTACAATGAAGTCTCGTCCATATTGCTGTAATTGGAGAGAATGAACGACCAAAGATTTGGGGAGTTGTCAGCTCCTCCCAAAAATAAAAATGATAAAGATGTTGGGGAGAGTGAACATACGGACTTCAACGAAATCAGCTTATATATATCGCAGGAGCGAAAATGTATTTTCCACGTTTTCTCTCAATGCATAAGAAGAAACGGCACATCGATATTTGGGGAGCATGACTCCCACCTATCATGATTCTTAAGGGGGTCAGCTCCCTGCCCCCTTCCCCTCTCAAAAAAAAAAAAAAAAAAAAAAAAAAAAAGAGGAGGAAATATTTTAATAACATTTCCCGGGTGAATTCGTCCGATTACTCCGAAGGTCTCCCACTATATTCAATTTTTCCAATTTTGTTTAGAGGTGTCTGCGCATTCACGATAATAAATATTATTCGAAACAGCTAAAGGAAGGCAGATATGGATTTGATATCTTAGTATATGTTGTATAATGGACACTCATCTATAATGCGATATAAAATACAGTAAAAATATTAGAAACATGGGAAAGAATTGAATGACACTTCCCAGGTCAGTTCGTTTGCTTAATGGGAAGGTCTTCAACTTGATGCAGTTTTCCAGCCATGATTTTTAGGTGGCCAGCCCTCCTTAGGAAATTGAAAACTCTAAAAATCTGAGAAAAGATTGCAGGTATAGCTTGGATACCTTCATGCATGCCGTGCTTTCATTTGTAATACAGTATTTGCTGAGCATGATCTTCCCAATGATTCTTGGGTGGTTAGCCCCCCTCCTAGATTTCAACGAAATCGGCATACGTATCGCAGGACTGGGTGTGCAGTTTTCTTCTTATCTCTGAATTAAAAAGAAATTGCACACCCACCTAATTTACATTATGCCCTGTGCGATCAGTTTCTTTTGCGGAATCTTTTAAATTATGGAATGGTATGTAGATCACAGATAAATAACATAAAGTATGTTAGTTATAGTACTGCCATCATTATTTCCATAAGTTTTAGCATCAACTTAGGTAAGGATGCGTGTTCCCCCCTCCCCCGTCCTCCGCCATATTTGCTATAGAGGAATGGTTACCCATAACAAGAGAACAACGTTATAAACCAAAATATATGCAGCTAATATCTTTCATTAATGATATCAAAAAATAATTTTAAAAAATAGGATTTGGTAATAAATTTGGACTACTTTGGTAATAAGTCACTATGAATCCAAACTTGCTAACCCATTAAGAATTTAGCCCATCCCTTTTCTAAAACACTGGATAACACCCAGCCATAGGAATGATAACTTCCTTGGTCGTTTATGAAGGTTCCATTACTTTTGCATTCGTCTATCTTAAGCACCTAACGGCGGCTTTCGAAGCTGCTCGCATTATAGCAGCCCCTCTGTTCAGCGCCTCATCTCTGAGATCACTCTCTGTGATCTCGTCCTAAGACTTTTTGGTCTACGTCTCGCAGTTCTACCTTCAGCATTCACACCTTTCACACTCTGCATTCATATGACATCTTTCATCCTCTCCACATGCCTAAAATCATCTCAGTCTATTGCTTCTCATCACAACAATAATGCATACGAATCCGATTCATCCTCTCAACACTTCGTTTGTCATTCTAACCCCCTCTCCCCTTTCCCAGGCCTGTCAATTGTGGACGCGCTGCAAATCCATCTATCATTTTTGGATGCTTGAGACGACGAACATTCTCCTCTTTCGCTGTCCAGGTATCATTAACGTACAGTAATACACTCCTAAATGCTGCATACAAGGACCCCTTAAGCACGCAGGGAAAATCATCTCGTTGTCTGGAAGGGAAACAACTCCCTGAGCTATTTCCAGCCACTTATTATTTTTGCTACTGAGCTAGTGAGCTTCCTCCAGCAACACCTCCAGCTTACAGTATCATCTTCCTCAAAACAATGCATCACACTCGAGACTTTCTAGCAAGAGTAAATCGTTTCCCGCCTTTCTACTTCTTTATGCTCTCTTTACATTACACACACACACACACACACACACACACACACACACACACACACACACACACACACACACACACACACACACACACACACACACACACACACACACACACACACACACACACACACACACACACACACACACACACACACACACACACACACACACACACACACACACACACACACACACACACCAAATGAATATTAACAAAATCACTTACAAAAATGAGTGAAGCATGTGGTCTCCTAACGTCAAAAACAACGTGAGAATGAAAGAAGAAAGGGGGAGCCCACATATGGAGAAGCAGCTAAGAGTAAAATTACCCTAATTAAATACATTCCCAAGTGCCCGGGAAACTCTTAATGAAGTTCAGCGATAACATTCCTTTATTTTACCGCAGCGCTAAGTGGAAGAGGCGAGGTAGATGGCGAGATGGATGTATGGGTGGATATTATTAAACGGAAGACAAATATTTACTTTATATTTCAACTCTGCCCCTCCTTACTTCCCTCTGCTGGTTGGTGATGTTTTAGAGGTAAGAGATGCCTGGTATGTTGCAATGCCCATAGATAATTCTTTTTGATAATATTGTATGAGGCAGGGGGGAAGTGACAGACGTGACCTACAGGTACGTATGGACTAGATGCCATGGAATGGCATGCCAATATTACCCCTAAATGTACAGTAGTGCAGGAAGACCGATGGTCAGCAAGGAAAACAAAAACAAGAAGCAAAACTCAGCGCAAGACTTAAATCCAACGACTGCTCTACGGGTCACTTTTTTTTTTTTTTTTTTTTTTAACTGATGATTCAATGCCTACTTCATTCAAGCAATACCCTAACCTACAGTATCTACGAACATTGTTCCAAATCTGTTCAAAACTTTTTGAGCTGACTTTGGCCTGCAACTTTGACTTTTGTCCACTTGTTCTCAAAGGCAGTCAACCAATTGGCTGACCCCTAAATCCATCCACCAAGTCTGGTTCAAATAAGATTGAACTGCGTTTGTTATGTTGTTCACACACACTCGCACGAGTCGAAATTTGACCTTTTGTAGAGTTCTTAACCTTTGCCTAATTGTTCTAAAAGTCGAATCGCTTTTTTCTTGCCTTACCGTGAACCTTTTTACCAAGTTTGGTCAAAATCAGACATTTTTTTATTATTTGACTTCCCATTTGACCTTAGCCCATGACCTTGACCATGGAATTAGTGTTCTGAAAATCGAATCTCTTCGTTCTTGCTATACACTCTACCCTTCCTCCATTACTAGTTAAAGCGAACAAAATCTGTTTAAGTTGTCCTTGCCATGTGACATTTTCCTTTGATGTAATGCTCTCAAAAAATATTAGGCCAGCTCCTGGGAAGATGCTCAAACTTTTCTCCAAGATTAATCCCAATCAGATGAATAGTTTGAACTATTTTGACGCACACACAGGCACATGTTCAGGAAAACATTTCCCGTACTGATATAATAATGAATGTCATTTCGGTATACTAGAATAGTATGTGATTTTCTTTTCTCCCTGGCTGTATGATAGAACAGTGTGGATGATGTTCACTGTGGGAAAATAAAAACAGCACAAGGACACTGCGACCAATGGCGACTAATTGATCGAAGAACCGAAAACTAGACTTTGGCTTGTGACCTTAACCTTCGATGGACTGCTCTCAAACTGGAACTATTTCATCTTTGTCTGTTAAGCCTTTCACTAAATTTGATCCAGAAAATAAAAAAGTTGCTTGAGTTGACCTTGCCCTTTGACCACCCCTGTGACCTTGACCTTTGACTGTTCTCGAAATCGAATCCCTGCAAATTTAGGCTGCAATGAAGTCTTTTACTAAAAGTTTGCTCAAAATTG